>NC_089587.1:51564926-51708933 GCF_019320115.1 Miscanthus floridulus | reverse complement strand
GGAAACGGGGAAAAAGTCCTTAAGAAGCGCGAGATCACTGACGGACGCTCCGGTGGAGCGACCGGACGCTACCACCCAGCGTCGGTCGATTCCAGAGGGTCCAACTCCTCTGGAATCGCCGGACCGGGACGCGTCCGTGTGTCCATGACCGGCCGTAGGCAGGGTCCAGTCAGTAATAATCTTGTCCTTCCTTCAGATCGACCGGACGCAGAAACCTTCCTGATCCCAGACGCACAGACGCAAGTCGTCGGTCACTCCTTCATTAGGCGTTCACATCCTGTGAACTGACCGGACGCCTGAGACTAGCAAGCGTCCGGTTTGTCAGCGTCCGGTTTGCAACCTTTTACCAGCCAATCCTTCAACAATTCCTTCGCGGCTGCCTGTTCCCAATCCAAGTCCCAACTGAATAAGATCCAAATAAACACCAATTGGGACTGATGTGAGTGACCTCTCTCAAACCCTCATATTTTTCAAAATATTTTTGCCTTAGGCTATAATTCTTTTTAAGAAAATAGGCAACAAGAGGGCAAATGGAACAAAACGACAAAACAACATTCATGCATATGTAATACTTGTAAGTAAATCTAGTTGCTTGTCAAGTTTGATCCAAGGTTAAGCTTCTTCACACGCTTTTCGGCGGTTATCTTAACCATGTTAGACAAGCCCTATATGCATTGCCACAAATTAAACATGTTGTATATTACAATGAATGCAAGGGACAACACAAGCTCAATTTTTAGTGAAGTTACTAAAATCAAGTACATTGAGCTCGTTCCGCAATCTACAAAATGTAGCCTCATCTAGCGGTTTAGTGAAGATATCCGCTAATTGATCTTCGGATCTTACACCTTCTAGTGATATATCATTTTTAGCTACATGATCTCTTAGAAAGTGATGGCGGATATCTATATGCTTGGTGGCGAGAGTGTTGAACCGGATTATTTGCAAGTTTTACCGCACTTTCATTGTCGCACAAAAGAGGTACTTTCTCTAGAGCTACTCCATAGTCTAGTAAAGTTTGTTTCATGTATAATATTTGTGCACAACAAGCACCCACGGCAATGTATTCCGCTTCGGCGGTGGACAAAGCCACACTATTTTGTTTCTTGGAGGACCAAGACACAAGTGATCTACCAAGCAAATGGCACCCTCCGGATGTGCTCTTTCTATCAACTTTGCATCCGGCATAATCCGAATCGGAATAGCCAATTAATTCAAATAAAGCTCCTTTGGGATACCAAAGGCCAATGCTTGGTATGTGCTTAAGATACCTAAGGATCCTTTTTACGGCAATTAAATGAGTTTCCTTAGGACTAGCTTGAAATCTAGCACACATACACACACTAAACATGATGTCGGGCCTAGATGCGGTTAAATATAATAAGCTACCAATCATGGAACGGTAGAGAGTTTGATCAACCGAGTTACCTCCCTCATCTAGGTCGAGATGTCCATTGGTAGGCATTGGGGTCTTGATTGGCTTACATTCATCCATCTTGAATCTCTTGAGAAGATCTTTTGTGTATTTCTCTTGAGAGATGAAGATGCCTTCTTTCATTTGCTTGACTTGAAAACCAAGAAAGAATGTAAGCTCACCAATCATTGACATCTCGAACTCCTTAGACATCAATTCACCAAATTCTTTGCATGAGTCTTCATTTGATGATCCAAAGATGATATCATCAACATATACTTGACAATGAAGATATGCCCATCAAGCTTCTTGGTGAATAGTGTGGTATCGACCTTCCCAATGGTGAAGCGCTTCTCAATAAGGAAGTCCCGAAGGCGCTCATACCAAGCTCTTGGGGCTTGCTTAAGCCCATATAGTGCCTTGGACAACCTATAAACATGATTAGGATATCTAGGGTCTTCAAACCCGGGAGGTTGATCAACATAGACTAGTTCATTAATAAAGCCATTTAAGAATGCACTTTTTACATCCATTTGATATAGTTTCATTTCATGATGTGATGCATATGCAAGAAGGATACGGATGGCTTCTAATCTTGCAACCGGTGCAAAGGTTTCTCCAAAATCTAAACCTTCAACTTGAGAGAACCCCTTTGCTACTAGTCTTGCCTTGTTCCTCACAACAACACCTTGATCATCTTGCTTGTTGCGGAACACCCACTTCGTTCCAATGACTCTTGCACCTTTTGGTCGCTCTTTAAGATTCCAAACTTCATTGCGAGTGAAGTTATTCAACTCTTCATGCATGGCATTGATCCAATCCGGATCTTTGAGAGCTTCTTCTACCTTGGTAGGCTCATAGCAAGAGACAAAAGAGTGATGAGCAATAAATGAGGTAAGTTTTTGAGATCGAGTCATCACCCCCTTTGTTGGACTCCCTATGATGAGATCTTGAGGATGATCTTGTAGGAGAGGTGTATTTCTTCTATTGACCACTTGAGGAGGAGGTTGTGGGGCATCAACATCTTGTGCTTGTACCGCCATTTGCTCATGGGAGATATGAGTATCTTCATTTTCTACTCTCCCAACTTTTTCACCATCTTGTGGTACATTTGATGAAGAGGGTTGGTTGATGACTTGTACATCATCTTCATCATCTTTTGGCTTGATGTCTCCCACCGGAATATTCTTCATAGCCTCCCTCAATGGTTCATCACCTACATCATCAAGATTCTCATGTGCTCCTTGGGAGCCGTTAGATTCATCAAATTCCACATCATATGTTTCTTCAACCAAGCCGGTGGCATGATTAAATACTCTATATGCTTTGGACTTCAATGAGTAACCAACAAGAAAACCTATATCACAACGCCTTTGAAACTTCCCTAGGTGTTGCCGCTTCTTGTAGATGTAGCACTTGCAACCAAACACCCTAAAGAAGGAGACATCCGGCTTCTTCCCATTGAGCAACTCATATGGTGTCTTGACAAGGAACTTTTGAAGAAATAGGCGGTTGGATGCATAACATGCGGTGTTGATTGCTTCCGCCCATAGAGCTTCGGGGGTGTTGTACTCATCTAGCATTGTCCTTGCAAGAGTGATCAAAGTCCGGTTCTTCCTCTCAACTACACCATTTTATTGAGGAGTATAGGTTGCGGAGACTTCATGTTTGATTCCAACTTCATCACAATAAGCTTCTATGTTTGTGTTGTCAAACTCTTTGCCATTGTCACTTCTTATCTTCTTGAGCTTCACTTCAAATTCATTTTGAGCCCTCTTGGCAAACTTCTTGAAGCAAGATGCAACTTCGGATTTGTCATGAAGGAAGAACACCCATGTATATCTTGAATAGTCATCCACAATCACAAGACAATAGAGATTTCCTCCCAAACTCTTGTATGTTGTTGGTCCAAATAAATCCATGTGTAGGAGTTCTAGCACTCTTGTGGTTGACATGAAAGCTTTGGTTGGATGAGTGTTTGCAACTTGCTTGCCAGCTTGACATGCACTACAAAGTTTGTCCTTCTCAAACTTCACATCCTTCAACCCTCTCACCAAATCATTCTTCATAAGCTTCTTGAGTGAGCTCATCCCAACATGAGCAAGCCTTCTATGCCATAGCCACCCAAGTGTTGTTTTGGTGAATAAGCAAGTCTTCAAGTTTGCATCTTTGGAGGTGAAGTCAACTAGATATAAGTTGTTGTATCTAAATCCATTGAATATCACTTGATTGTCATCGACCTTGGATACAACAACCTCCTTCTCGGTGAATAAGCATTGAAATCCAAGATCACACAATTGCCCAACGGATAGCAAATTGAAGCTCAATGAAGCAACATAGAGCACATTGGAGATGGAGTGATCATTTGATATTGCCACTTTGCCCAATCCTTTAACCTTGCCCTTTGAATTATCTCCAAATGTTATCTTCTCTTGTCCATCTACCTCTTCATCTAGTGAGGTGAACATACGAGGATCACCGGTCATATGTTGAGTGCAACCACTATCAATAACCCAATGACTTCCACCGGTCTTGTAGTTCACCTACACACAAGAGATTCAAGCTTTAGGGATCCAAGCTTGTTGAGGGCCCTTCACCTTCTCAACAAGTGACTTAGCCACCCAAATTTTCTTAGGCCTACTCTTGTTGGGGGGACCTAAGAACATGACTTTCATCTTTCCACTCGAATCTTTTCTAAGCATGTAGTGAGCATTGAAAGCAAAGGGTCTAGCATGCTTGGGCAAGGGTTGTGGCGGTGGAGTTTGACACTCATGAGCAAAGTGGCCTTCTTGTCCACATTCAAAACATCTCTTTGGCTTTGGCTTTGGCTTTGATTGTTGGTGTTGAGCTTGAGCCTTCTTCTTCTCTACACTTGCCATATATCCAATGCCACTTCTATCCATCTTGATGACGGTATTCATGAGTAGCTCACTTTGGAGATGCTTGCCTCTAGCAAACTTGCTCAATCCCACCTTGAGATGCTCTTTCTCCATCTTGAGCTTCTTGTTCTCTTCCTTGAGAAGATTATTGTTCTTCTCCTCCTTGAGTTTCTTGACTTCTTCTTTTAACTTCTCATTTTCAAGGATCACCTCTTTGTCATGATCAAGAGTTTCTAGCACAATGGTGTTGTGACTTTTCATTTCTTCAAGATCTTTCATGAGTTTCTCATTGTTACTCTTGAGCTTGACATACTCATCATAGTCATTGCACTCAACCACTTGCTTGCCCTTGCTACTAGATCCATGCTCAAGGCTTTCATCAATTAAATCATCACATGAGGTAGCTATATCAATCTTAACAACATGGTTAGTAGCATCATGTGGCTCATTTGGTAAGAATTCTTGTGCAATAATAAGGGTATCATAATTGATCTTTAGAGTTGCATATTCATCTTTTAGCTTATTGTGACTAGTGATAAGCTCATTGTGCACCCACTCAAGTTTATCATTTTTATCTTTAAGCTCTTTCTTAGAAGATTTGAGCTCCTTGAGTTTGGATGATATAGAATCATTTGTTTCTTTGAGCTCATCATTAGCCTTTTCTAATGTGTCACATTTAGCTAAGAGTGAGTCATTTTTAGCATCAAGTTTTTCATTTGTGGCTCTACTCTTTCTAATGATCTTAGTATATTTTCTTAGTATTTTGACAAGATCATCATAAGTAGGTGAGTCATCATCATCGCTATCACTATCATCATCACTAGCATGTTCATCATCACTACTATCATCACTCTTAGTTACCTTGCGTTCACCTTTGGTCATAAGACATAGGTGTGTAGAGGATGATGGCGATGGTGGTGGTGAAGATGCAAGATCAATAGCAATGGCGGCCACCTTTTCATCGTCACTATCATCATCGGATGATCCACTTGATGAATCAATGTCCGTGAGCCAATCACCGACAATATAGGCCTTGCCACTCTTCTTCTTCTTGTAGAACTCCCTCTTTTTGCCATCTCTCTTCTTGTATGGCTTGTTCTTCTTCTTTTCATCTTCATCACTTGAATCATCTTTCTTGCCCTTGTTCTTGAACTTGTCTTTCTTGGGCTTTGTGCATTGATGAGCTAGATGACCAAGTTCGCCACAATTGTAGCAATCCATCTCGGAGATTGGCTTTCTTCTTGAGCTAGTGAAGAACTTCTTCTTCTTGCCATCAAACTTGATGCCACTCTTGTTTAGCCTTTTTAGCATCTTGGTGGTCTTCTTCACCATGAGGGCAAGGCTTTCTTCATCATCTTCATCACTTGAGCTCTCATACTCAAGTCTTGCTTTGCCCTTGTCTTGGCTAGCTTTGAATTCTAGGTCCTTCTCTTTCTTCTTTGTAGAGGATGAGCCATCTTGTGGTGTGATGTGCATGTACATCTCATGAGCATTGATCTTTCCCAAGATTTGTGTCGGTGTAGCGGTGGAAAGATCACCTTGATGTAGCATGGTCACAATGTGCCCATATTTATCAATGGGGAGGACACTCAAGATTTTTCTCACAACATCGGATGGTGACATTTGAGTAAGTCCAAGCCCATTGACTTCCTCTACAAGAACATTTAATCGAGAATACATCTCATTAGCACTTTCTTTGGGAAATATCTCAAAAGAATTTAGCTTTTTAATCACAAGATGATAGCGCTCCTCACGCTCACTCTTGGTTCCCTCATGGAGCGCACAAACGTCCGACCATAGAGCATGGGCGTCTTTGTGGTTCCTTACATGATTGAACACCTCTTTGCAAAGGCCTCTAAAAATGGTGTTGCGAGCCTTTGCATTCCATTTCTCATAATTCACTTCATCGCCTTGAAGTTGTGTGGCATTCCTAGGTGCGGGGAACCCTTGAGAGGCGGCTCTAAGAATTCCAACATCTAGAGCTTCTAAGTATGCCTCCATGCGGATTTTCCAATATGGAAAATCATCTCCCTCAAAGATAGGAGGAGGTCCATCCCCGTGAGACATCTTGCTCTAAGCGATTAAGCTTAAAAATGTGAGCACGAGGCTCTGATACCAATTGAAAGGATCAAGATGCCCAAGAGGGGGGGGTGAATTGGGCTAATTCGAAATTCTCTTGCAATAAACAATCCTACGGATAGCCCAATTAACCCCTTGTGCCTAGAAAAGTGTTTCTATCAAACTAATGCACAACGAACTCACAACCTATGTTCCAACCTTACTCTTAGCAAGCAATTCTATGGATGTAAAACAAGTATTGAATTGCTCAAAGTAAATACTCAAAGTAAGTGCTCAAAGTAAATAGAGAGGGAAAGGAACGCGGCGATGTTTTGCCGAGGTATCGAAGAGTCGCCACTCCCCACTAGTCCTCGTTGGAGCACCCGTGCAAGGGTGTAGCTCCCCCTTGATCCGCGCAAGGATCAAGTGCTCTCTATGGGTTGATTCTTCGACACTCCGTCGCGGCGAATCACCCAAAGCCGCTCACAACTTGAGTTGGGTCACCCACAAGCTCCGCCGGGTGAACACCAAACTCCCAATCACCACCAAGCCGTCTAGGCGATGGTGATCACCAAGAGTAACAAGCACAAACTCTCACTTGACCACGCGAAGCCTAATGAGAAGATGGATGCACACTTTGCTACTCTTGATTTGCTAGTGAGGCTACTCTCTTGGATTCTCAAATCACAAACACCTCACTAGGATCTTGCTCTTCTTGGCACTCACAAACGTGTTTCTCAGCTGTTGGAATGAGCAAAGGATACTCCACTCATGAGTGGAGCTTCTATTTATAAGCCAGCCTGAAAAATGAACCGTTATGAGCTTCTGCGGGATGACCGGACGCTCCGGTCGTGATGACCGGACGCTCCGGTCAGTTCAACCCGCGAACCAGTAGTAACGAGTCGACCGGACGCTGGCAGGGTCCGGTCAGCACTGACCGGACGCGTCCGGTCGCATAAAACCCTTACTGGAACCTTACTGGACTCGACCGGACGCTGAACCCTCAGGGTCCGGTCAGCACTGACCGGACGCGTCCGGTCACTCTTTTCCAAGTCTGGACCCTTACTTGGAGTCGACCGGACGCTAGCCCTCAGCGTCCGATCACAAGACCTTCCAGCGTCCGGTCACAACAGACTTAACCACCTCAGTCAAACGAACTGACCGGACCCTGCGGCCAGCGTCCGGTCGCACCGGAGCCAGCGTCCGGTCAGTGTTTGACCCTCCATTCACTTCCAACTTCCGAACATATGTGAATGAAGTTTGCTCCAAAGGATCTTAGGCATTCATAGGAGCTACCTAGAGCTAGTTTTAACAAGTGTGCACCACACCTAACTCACTAGACTCAACTAGGTCAAGCTACCCGTTCATACCCCCCCTTCATAGTACGGCCAAAGGAAAAACAAAGTCCTAAACTACTCTAAGTGTCTCTCCAACTCCAATCGACACTTAGAACTAGTCATCCTTAACCTTGTCGTCCATCCTTTGAAAACCGAAACGATTTCCATCGTAGGGGCATGACAACCTCGATTGCCCAATCAATCTCCATTACCATGACCTAACTTAATTGCCTCTGCAAAACACACGTTAGTCATAGTAAACTTGTATTGACATTAATCACCGAAATCCAACTAGGGGCCTAGATGCTTTCAGGTTACCTCTCTCGTACCCTCCGACTCGCAAATTCCCTTCTAACACCAGGTGTTGGGGGGAGCGATCCCTGGGGGGTTGAATGACCAGAACCACACGGTTCACCTCGAAAATCTCTCTCTTTTCTTTCCTTCAAACTCACGCCCCTCGAAGGGGCTGGGGAAGCAACTCACTAAAATGGCTATAAAATGACCAAATGAAAGGAAGGCCCCTATTTATAGGTCCGAAGGCGGACCCAACGGCCTTAAAATCCCCACGCCGCGTGGCAAACCGTGGAGAGTCATAGCCAACGTTAGATACTCGCGTGAGGTCAGGAAAAATAAAAAACTTCCCAAAGGCATGAACGACACAACGTCGATGAGAACGCTAGGCCCCGCCTGGATCACAAACCCCAGTACACAGCCCACTGACGCGACAAGGCACGACAGTCATATACCACGATGATGGGATGTCCTGACAGGACAAATCATAACAACCACCCATCGCATTGAATGCGTCAGCCCTCAAGGGGTCGAGCAACAAAGCTCGAGTGGGCCACGACCACGAGCCCATGTTCCATACAAGCACGCACATCAGCGCTTTCACGATCACTTCGTGGTCGCAAAAAGGCTCGGGGGCAACTATCGGGGTTATGACCCTAGGGTGTCTCAAGGCGCCGATTAGTTGGCAGGCCACGTGGCCCGCAACTCGTCGGGTTAACAATGGCCCGAACGACCGATGCCCAGTTGGGACGAGAACGCCAAGCCAATGCCTAGGCCAGGGTCGGCCACGACCCTTTCTCCTACCTTAACCACACGGAAGACGCTTGACCTCTCCCCCGCCATGACCCCTGGGCAGGACGGGGAGAGATCGAGCGCGACTCAGTATGCTTGCTTTGACAAGAGCAAGCACGCCGCACTGACCTCACAAGGACAGAGGGGACGACAGTCACCACGGTCCGATTTGACGCCATCCCAGTGCCACGCCGCATCAACGAGACAGCACCGAACAACAGTAGCAACGGGTACGAAACCCACCATCCGAATATAGATCGACAGGACGCGCGTACGATCCCACCCACCACAGGATGGGATCCATGACAAGGGTATCGACTTAGAGACCCTCCTGGCTGGCGGAGTGCCTCGATCCCAACAATCGGAGTTATGGCCCTCAGCCCCACGAAGCGACCAGGTGAACAACGACCCAGGGCGGCCGCTTACTACGGGTACGACGCCCCAGAAAACCTGGATACAACGGCGAAGACCATGACGGATGCCGCGTCGCACAGGACAGCTGACGAATCATCACCGTGGCTATAGTGTTGCCATGGTCAGCACAGTAGCACCACGTCAGACCCTGGCGCGACGTGGCCATGAGACCATGACGATAGCCACGCTCGGGCGAGCATTAGAAGACGGTGTAGCTTGCAAGCCAAGTTAGCTAGAATCTCCATCAGGCTCTCGACCCTTCGGTTGGGAGAACCTCCTCTTTGTAACGAGCCCAGACACCATACTCTATAGAAGGACAGCCAGGGCTCCGATCGACACATTTTTCATCCTCTACCATTCCATCTATAGCAATAGGGCTCCTGGAGCTTCTGTTCGGGCTGCCCCTCGTCTAGCATAGGTTCTACAACCTCTTTCACCATCCTTGCACCCCCATTGTAAGAACTTCAGAGCATTCAAGCGAGGAACACGCACTCGATCTTCTCTGAGACTGAACGTAGGGCTCCGGCCTGAACCAGTATAAATCCTTGTTTTATTGGATGCTACTATCGTCTTTCTAGAGTAGCGCGATAATCATATAAATTTACTAATCCGATTTACGAAACACCGACACTCGTGGACCGAGGAGGAGGAGGAGGAGGAGGAGGAGGAGGAGGGAGTAATAATACCCAAATGTCGGGCAATTATTTTTCCTTTCTTCTTGGTATCCATGTCATCTCTGACTGTGTGTGACGTGGGAAGTTAGGAACATAATGACGCCATCAATGGATCAAAGCAGGAGCAGTATAAAGAGGCGAGAGCGATGCAAGGTGGGGAACGAGAGATCGGCCTGCACGGAAGCGGAGAAAGAAAAAAAAGAACTTTATTTGCTAGTACTGTACTAGATTATTTCTCCTGATAATTATTAGTAGGACAATATAACACAAAAAGAATCCAAGAACTAAAACAAACTGATCAAACACGAGATGAATTCTAATCTAAGAATGATAAATAAAAGTACTAAACACATAAAGAGCAAAAGAGGGAGCACAAAAGACGGAGTGCCGCACCGCACTAGATGAAGATTGAAGATTGCTATGCTGTACAAAACTAATAAAGATACAAGAAGCACAGCTTTTCGCGACCTTGAGCCGTCAATGAAGTCACCGTCGTCACAGCTCCGACTCCTAGAGTACGTCCGCCTACGGCCTATCATGCTGTCCAGTTGTCTGCACAAGGGAAGACTTGAAAATTCCGAGTCTTCTTCGTCTTCCACTCTCGGGGCCCACTGGATTTGGACAACAGAATAATAGGGGGAGCAACGGGCCCACGTGATTGCACCCTGCTTGATGTATGATTATATGCACTGTTTTCCATTCATGGTCACATCATTGGTTTTTATGGTTTAATTTGGCCCTTTTCTTTTTTGGTAATATTTTATAGTTTGGCCTTGTATGCATGCTCGCGCTCCCAAACCAAAGGGAGCAAACTAGCAATTTGGAATATTTTGATGTCAACCTTTAAATACCTTTTAACCTTTTTTTATACAAAATATGCTTTCGTAGCGAGAGAACTTTTTAGCTATTTTTATGAACCGTTAAAGTCTTGATATAAAATACCTCGATTCAAAACATGGAAGAGTTTTGTACCTTTTGTAGTAGTTTGTAACGTATTTTCCTCATAAATTATAAGATATTTTGGCTTTTCTTTCTAAATACATTGCTTTCATTATGTATCAAGGTATAACATATATTTAAATGCATAGCAAAAGCTATGAATACAGAAAAGCCAAAACGTCCTACAATTTGGAATTGTGAGATTAACCTGCGAATCAAACACGTTGTAAACGTAGATGAAGATAAACAAGTGACTCAAATTCAATTCTTGGAGTAATCGATTTGTCTATCTAAGCAAAAAGAATACTTAAGCTATACTGTACGTGTCATTATACAAGCCTTACCATTTCATCTATTTCTATTTTGTATATGGCATCATATATACTCAAAAAAAGACATGCAACATCGCGAAAAATGAGCTTCAAAAAAGACAGTACAACATTGTGAAAATGAGCTTCAAAACCTATCTGATGTGGTCTCGCGATCCATAGGTTATCTACTCTTTGTCTTCTATTTTTCATTGGATTTGTGATTTTTCGCTTCTTTGACTTGACTCGTGCCTCTAGTAGGGTTAAGATTTTAGGCCAAAGTTAGGGATGAGTAGACTGTTACTGTCACATGACTATAACTCGTATTGGTCTACACTAAGCTCCGTCCTGCTTGTAATAGTAGCTGAAAAACGTGAAACCGGAGCCCATTGTCCACCGAACTGGGGACCGGCAATCTAGAATCAGCCAGGATCTGGCCTAGGGCTACGTGCTGGTTCACAGCTCAGGCTCGCGGGTAAATAACCATTTCTTTAACCAACTTGCTCCTTGTTCTGTAACACCCGTGCCCGCCGGCGCCGTCGGCGCGAGCACTACAAATGGCACATATCAGGAAGGAACGCCAGCGAGGTAAGCCTCTACCTTAGCGTGTTCGTGTTTACTTTTTCTTCGATGCGTTTCTCTTACAGAGTTCTGGCATTTGTATGCCGGTAACAGGACACTGGCCTATGGCACACATGACAGACACCGAGTATAAAGTAAACAATGAAAAATACGCCAAGCCTAATAAGAAGACGTCTTGTGCCCTACTGTGTCACCTGTGACACTTCCCCCCGTCGAAAATGAAGCTTGTCCCCAAGCTGGAGCACCAGGAAAGCGTTTCCTGAGAACATGATAATCTTCCCATGTTGCAGTAGATGGATGCAGACCAGTCCAACTAATCTTGACTTGAGGAATGGCTGCGTTCCCTTTCTTGACCAGCCGCCTGTCAATGATCTTGTCCGGCACAGCTGCTGCAGCTGCCAAGTCTGTAGTGACTGGTAGTGTGTCAAACACCGGAGTGCAGTCTGGCACAAGGGCTTTAGCTGGGAAATGTGGAAGACTAGGTGAATCATATGGCCCTTCGGTAAGTCCAATTTATATGCAACTGAACCCATACGTCCTAGAACTGTATAAGGACCAAAATATTTGTATGCCAGCTTGGGAAAAGGGCGGTTGGCCGCTGTAGATTGAGTGTAGGGCTGTAATTTCAACAATACCTGATCACCAATAGTGAAATGACAGTCAGTCCGCTTCCTATCAACCAGCAACTTCATTCTATTCTGAGCTCTTGCCAGATTTTTGCTTGATGGATTGCAAATGAAGTTCCCTGTTCTGAATGACCTCAGCTACTGATGGAGAAGTATTTTATGGTAGCTGAGGTACTGCACCTACATTTGGTTCATACCCATACAGGGCCTTGAAAGGGGAGCAACCTAGTGAACTGTGATAGGAGTTATACCACAATTCAGCTAGGGACAGCCAAGATTTCCAAACACTGATTTACTCTCTCCGTTTGTCCATCCGTTTGAGGATGATAGGCTGTGCTCAAGGCTAAATTGACTTTGTACAACTTGAACAGTTGTGTCCAGAAGTGGCTGACAAACACTATGTCTCGGTCACTGACAATAGAGTTTGGTAAGCCATGCAACTTGATTACATTATCCAGGAATACCTAAGCAATAGTGCTAGCAGTGTAGGGATGCTTAACTGAAATAAAATGGGCATACTTAGTCAGCCTATCCACCACCACTAAAATGACACTGTAGCCATCAGATTTGGGTAAACCTTCTATAAAATCCATAGAAACATCTCTCCAATCTCCTTCTGGCACAGGCAAAGGTTGCAACAGACCAACTGGATGTTGTAAGGAATGTTTAGCATGCTAACAGACTAAACATTGCTTGATATAACTCTCGACATCCTGTCTCATACCCTTCCAAGCAAAATGCTTCTTTAATTTAAAGTAGGTAGGAGTAATACCTGAATGGCCTCCCAAAGGACTTGAATGAAAAGCAGCAATGATCTTTGTTTGTAAAGATGAATTCTGGCCAATCCAAATGTTGTCATTGTGTCTAATGAGACCCTGCTCTAGACTGAAACCATGAGCATCAGGGCTGGACACAGCTAATTGCTTCATCAGTAGCTGAGCTTTGGGATCTGTGGTGTAGGAATTCAAGACCTCTTGAATCCAAATAGGCTGAACAATTGAGACTGCTTGAACAGCCAGGGGATGAGCTACCCTGTATAAAGCATCTGTAGCCACATTTTCTTTGCCTTTCTTATACACAATCTTAAAGTGGAGACCCATGAGCCTAGTCATAGCTTTCCTCTATAGTTCAGAGTGTAGGTTCTGTTCATTGAGAAAGCTTAAAGACTTGTGGTCTGTGAGAATAGTGAATTCTTGTCTTTGTAAGTATGGTCTCCATTTCTCAACTGCCATAATTAAGGCCAAGAACTCCTTCTCATAAATGGAAAGTGATTTGTGTTTCTCCCCAAGAGCCTTACTAAGATAAGCAATGGGCTGTCCCTGCTGCATCAAAACTGCTCTAATACCATCATTACAAGTGTAGGATCTATAGGTAGATAAAGGAGGCCTAGAGGAGGGTGAATAGGCCTGTAAAAATTCAACTCAAAACTCTATTAGAACCGAGGGCGGCACTGCCGCTCTACGAAAATAAATCTAACACAACTGAGATTTTACAGAGATAAACCTGACCCCACTAGCTGCTTAATCCTGCAATATAAAGACAAGATCTAGTTTGAAGACTGAATACTATAGAAACTCCACACGAGAGTGGATCGAGCAACTAAACCCTAACAACAGCTAGCAATGAGCTAAAACAGCAAGTAAACAAGATAGAGCACGCAAGACACAAGATTTATCCCGTGGTTCAGCTCACCACAAAGGTTTGTCTAAGTCCACGTTGTTGAGGAAGCCACAAAAGGCTTGAGCTTGCCACAAAGGCTTGCCTTACCCTCGTTCTCAAATCAAGAGAGCAAACTCTTGAGGTGAGAGGTGATTTCTTAGCTTTTGAATGAGGTTACAAACCTCCCAAGGCTGCCACACGGGTTGGCAAGCACAAGGGCGACGCCTAGCCAGTTAGGAGCAAGTTCCAAGAGTAACAAACCCTAGAACCACCGGTCAAACATGAACCAAATGCTCTTAGACTTTGGGAATCAGTGGATCTACTCTCCAATCGAGTTTTGCTGCCTTTTCTCTCAAGTTTTGATGGTTGGAATCAAGGATTTGCTTGAGGGATGGAGGAGCAACAATGGAGGAGAGAGGTGAGCTTTTGGTTCTATCTTGTTTCGAGTAGAATGACTGAGTGAAGAAGATGACCATTATGGGCCAGGCCTAAAGAGTATAAGTACCCCTTGAGCCCAACGATTAGTTAAGGGCGGCACTGCCGCTCTTAATAGGACGGCACTGCCGCTCTTAACAGGACGGCACTGCCGCCCTAGCCAAAACAGGTAAGATGATATGAAATTTGGCTGGCTGTTTTGACTAGGTGAGAGGATGTAAATCTGTGAATTTGAGCATCTGGTTCAATAGTTGACCAACTGTCCTAAAATCCCTCTTAATAGTACGACTTTCCCTAAACTCAATTTCAAAATATAAAAGAATTTAAACTTCCTTTGAGCTAGGTCTGGCCACCTTTTGTACTTAGGACACCTGTAACCTATACATCATCCTCATTTTTTGATTCCCTGCTTGTCATCTCGATAAATCTCATTAGTCCTCTAATTTAGTGGCCATCAATGCCAAAACCCACAATAGGGCTTGATTGCACTTACAATCTCCCCCTTTTTGGTAATTGATGACAACCCAATTAGAGCTTACACATGATATAAAATCTAAACTGAGATTTTTGAACCATGGGTGTAGGAGCCTCCCCCTAAATATGTGAATAGGGATTTGAATTCTTAATTTGGCATGAAGGGCCTCAATTCACATTTTAGGTGTGATGGGAACCTCTCCCTACATCCATGCCTGCTATGGGGTGTTGAACAAGGTGTCACATGAATAAACGTGATTCATATGATAGGTTATATTAGTTCAAGCACACAAGACTCTGGCTGATATAGCACAAGGCAGCACTGCCAGCCACTGAGGGCGGCACTGCCGTCCTGACTATATCAGTCAGGTAGCAATCAGATTCCTACAACAGATCATATGAATATAAAACAATCTAAACTCAGAATATAACAAGCTAAAATAGTAACCATGAATACATGTCCATATCCGAAGCAAATTAAGTCACAAAGTAGCTTATTTCATAAAATAGAGTTTTGAGCGACTCTCAAACTCACAACCTAACAACTACTCTCATCGGATCTGAACATAAGGCGTAGCGGCAGATAACTCATGGTGTCAAAAAACTGTTGACCCCTCTAATTTTCTCCCCCTTTGGCATCAAGTACCAAAAAGAAGAAGAAAAAGAAGAAAAGTCACTCATCACTGTCGGAGTCGACGCGGGCACGTCCAGCGATGTGGGCGTGAGAAGTGAAGCGTGTAGAACATCGCGGAGGTGCTACCCCAGCTGAAGTAGAAGGGCCTGGCTGATCTATCGAAGGACGTGGTCTCCTAGAATATGTACAAAACAAGGCTGCCTGAACCTATGGATCGGCCTCTGTAGGGTGAATCTCTGCACCAAGGTCCTGCTGCCTTGGGAGCTCCTCAAAATGCTGCCCCTGTGGATACCCATAGTACTGACTGAATGGCTCATGAGTGCCCATACTGCTGATCATCTGGTTGTTCATCATGGTGCTCATGTGGCTGATCCTACTCCTCATCAGAAGAAGAAAGGCGAGGCAAGTTAGGAAACTGAGGTGGTGACTGTATTGGTGGAAGTGGTGGTAGCCCTGCCATCTCCCTAGCATGCCTCACTGCTTCCCTGTTTTCCATTCTATCCTCATAAACAGTCTGTGAGGCATATGCACAATGAGCAAAGATTGTTTTCATCCATGCACTCATCTTCCCCCACTTTGACTTCTTCTTTTGTTCCTTAGCCCTAGACGGCTCAGGAATATCTCTATGTGCAGCTCTAGAAGAGTGAAAGCCTGCTACCCCACTATCTCCAAGTCCTCCAGAACTAGTGTGCTGAGTAGCTGAGCCAAGTCCCCCTAAGCCACCATGGGTCTTTTTGATCTTGTAAGCAGTGTGCTCATAGTCCTTAGGGAACCACATGCCAGTCACTCTCTCAATCATAAACATAAGGTAAGGAGCATAGGGCAAAGATCTCCTCCCATCATCCATGGCATATGCTAGCTCAACCCAAATGAACCTTGAAACATTAAACTTCTCACTGCTGGAAAACCTAGACAACACATTAGTGATATAGCCATTTAAATCTATAGCATTATCTTTGGGTTAAGAGTGATCCTGAAAAGATTGTTCATGATGTAATAGAAGCTCTTGAGCTTGGTTCTTGACCAATCAGGAACTACAAGATTTTGATCCTCCCACATGAAGCTTACTTCCATTGGCTCAAGATGACGCTCATTATGAATCCTCTCATATCCCCTGTGGATGTGTCCAAAATCAAGAATACAATAGAAAGTGACAAAATCAATGCGATAATGTTGCCCATCAGTCATCCAATGAAGCTCATCCACCTCCATGTTCCAATAGTAAGTGACATAGAACTGTGCAAGAATCTCCCTGTTCCAATCATACTTGAAACTCATGATATCTGTCATCTCAAAGCAGTCATAGGTCTTGATGGCTATAGCAAATCCATGATCATCTCTGCTCTCCAAGTCACCAAAATCAATATACTGCATCTTGCTGATCTTGCCCTTTGACTTGGATAGGATGGCTGTGGCATAAAAATCAGATTAGAAAGCATTCCAAAATCTATAATCAATGTCATTAGATCTATCAGAGGAGTAAGGATCAATCTCTCTAGCTTCACTAGTCTTCTTCCAACTCATAGAATAATCAATGACCTTATGATTGTCACTATTTTGGGGAGGATTGAGGTTGAACACATCAGTGTTATCTCTCATGTAGCTGCTATCAAACTCTAAAATGTGCAGAGGAGAATCAGGCCACACACGAATGGTCATTCCCATCTTCTGAATTCTTTCTTCTTCAGCAAGGTCTTCATCAAGATTTCTGTCACTGGGAGTATAGGTTGCCTGTCCCCTGCCTCTCTTGACCTTTTGCTTAGTTGACATCACATTTCTTTTTCCTCGGTCCATCTATGCAATTAAATGAGGCTTGATGAGAAACTATAAAAGATGATGAGTTAGAAACAGCTGCAAGCAGGTTTTAATAAGAAAAAGAATTTTGAAAATAACATAGGAAGCTTTGCTGGATTTGGAATCAGTATGGTAGGGTGGCACTGCCGCCCCTTGAGGCCGGCACTGCCGCCCTCAGTTGCTTCACTAGGTCTTTTTCACCTTTCTCATTCTAGATAAATCCTACTTCCAACAATATCTATCCATCATCATAATTTCATAATCACAGTCTAAACGAAAAATATATGAAACCCTAGCCATGAATTTGAAAGATTGAATATGAAAAACATTAGAAACAATTTTGATAAATGAATCCAATCCACTCTAAACTTCATTGATTTTATGAGATTGAGTATAGCAGTTAGAATCTGCTAGAGGTGCCATTAATGGTCCCATGAGCGACATTGCCGCTCTCCCCAAAATCATCCAACCGGTGAAATTCAAAATCAATCTGATTCAACCATCAAAAACCTTTCTAAACCCTTCATACTCCCCCTAGAAACAGGAATCCATGACTAAAAGCTTCACATTGCATAGATCGAATGGGGTTAGGGTTTCACCTTGCTTCCAAACGTTGGAGTGGAGGGAGAAGAGGAGAAAGGGCTCGGCCAGGAGCTTCCTGCAGGGACCAGCGATGAGGAGTCTCGACCGGCTGTAGGGGCGGCACTGTCGGGGTGGTAGGTCATAAGGAACGGCGGTGGCATGTGCTTGAGAGAGAGGAAGAGAGGAGCATGGGCGTCGGCGTCGGCTGGGAGAGAAGGGAAGAGTTGAGTCAGGGGCTAGAGGAATAAATAGATAGAAGAAAACGGGCCCCGCGACCCAGCCAAAATTGACACAAAACGGCCTAGTTTTCAGAGGGCGGCACTGCCGCCTTGCCAATTTTGCAGGGATTACTCTAAAACTCTATGACCTTCTTTACCTCAGATATGGATATATATTCTCTAAATATCATGACCAGTAAGCGATCAACAATACAGACAATGGTCATGATACTTAGTTGGCCTTTTGAAATGGTTTTGAAACACAATATAGTACCCTTTTAAATCATTTTCCTATGTTGCTAGATTATCAAACAGAGGTGTGCCATATTTCAAACCACGTTATGAGAATCAAGTATATTTAGCTCACTACGCAAAGCACAAAACCTTGACTCATCGAGAGGCTTAGTGAAGATATCGGCTAGTTGTTTTTCGGTGCTCACATGATGAAATTCGATATCTCCTTTGATTTCGTGGTCTCTCAAGAAGTGATGTCGGATGTCTATATGTTTGGTTCTTAAGTGGCTTACGGGATTGTTTGCAAGCTTTATGGCACTTTCATTGTCACACAAGAGCATGCACCGACTGCAACATACTCGGCCTCGGCGGTGGAAAGGGCTACACAATTTTGCTTCTTTGAGCTCCAAGACATTAGGGACTGTCCCAAGGAATTGACACGTTCTCGAAGTACTTTTTCTATCTACCTTGCAACCGGCATAATCGGAATCCGAATAGCCAAGTAGATTGAACTTAGAGCCCTTGGGATACCACAAGCTAAGGTTAGGAGTGTGTACTAAATATCTCAAGATTCTTTTAACAGCCACTAAATGGCACTCTTTCGGGTTGGCTTGAAATCTAGCACACATGCACACACTAAGCATTATGTCTGGCCTAGATGCACATAAGTAAAGTAGAGAGCCGATCATGGAGCAATATACCTTGATGTCCATGGCTTTCCCTTCTTCATTTAGATCAAGATGTCCATTGGTTGGCATGGGAGTTTTGATAGGCTTGGCATTCACCATGTCAAACTTTTTAAGCATATCATGGGTGTACTTGGTTTGGCTAATGAATGTCCCTTCCTTCATTTGCTTGATTTGAAATCCAAGGAAAAACTTTAGCTCACCCATCATGGACATCTCAAATCCCTTAGTCATGATCCTACTAAACTCATCACAATACACATGGTTAGTACTACCAAATATTATGTCATCAACATATATTTGGCACACAAATATATCATTTCCAACTTTGTGAGTAAAGAGTGTAGGATTAGCTTTGCCTATTTCAAAGCCTTATTTGAGCAAGAATTCCTTAAGGCATTCATACCATGCTCTTGGTGCTTGCTTAAGCCCATAGAGCGCCTTTTGGAGTTTATAGACGTGGTTGGGGAACTTGGGATCTTCAAACCCCGGTGGCTGCTCCACATATACCAACTCTTGTATTGGGCCATTGAGGAATGCACTCTTGACATCCATTTGGTACAGCTTGAAGTCATGATGGGCAGCAAAGGCTAGAAGCATTCGAATAGCTTCAAGTCTTGCCACCGGTGCATATGTTTCTTCAAAGTCCAAGCCCTCTACTTGAGTGAAGCCTTGGGCCACCAATCTTGCATTGTTCCTTGTCACCACGCCATTTTCATCTTGCTTATTGCGGAAGACCCATTTGGTACCAATGACATTGGTATTGGGCCTTTCCACCAAGTTCCACACTTGATTTCTCTCAAAGTTGTTGAGCTCTTCTTGCATGGCCATGACCCAATCCGGATCTCTAAGTGCTTGTTCTACCTTGAGAGGTTCCAAAGAGGAAACAAACGAGTGATATTGATAAAAATTTGCTAAATGTGAATGAGTTGTTACCCCTTTCGAATGCTCCCAAGGATGTTGTCAACGGGGTGATCCCATTATATAGTTTGACGTAGCCTTGGATGCTCAACACCTCCTTGTTCTTCTTCTGGACTTTTAGCTTCTTCTTGTTCAAAAATAGGCTCCAAGTTGAGCCCTTGAAGTGATGGAGTAGGAGTTGAAGGAGCTGCTGCTGAGGTGGATGGAGCGGCACTACCGCCCTGCTAAAATTCAGCAGGTGAGCACTGCTCTTGTTGATGGAGTACGTCAGCGAAAATTTGTGTAGGAATATCCTGGGGATCCTCATCATCAGTGGCTCAATCTTCTTGTGGCCTAATGTCGCCTATAGCCATTTACTTGATTGCTTCACATGGTGGATCCTTCTTTCCTACAACACTTGAATCAACTTGCTCCACTTGAGAGCCATTAGATTCATCAAATGTCACATCTACCGTGACTTCAACTCTACCCATGGTTTTGTTGAAGACACGATAGGCATGCTCATTTGATCCATAACCGAGAAGAATGCCTTCATCAACTTTAGGTGCAAATTTAGAGGTTTTTGGTCTTTTGTTAAGTATAAAACACTTGCACCCAAACACTCTAAAGTATGACACCTTTGGTTTGTTACCGGTTAGAAGCTCATATGAAGTCTTCTTGAGTTTCTTATGTAAGTGAGGCGGTTGATTGCATGGCAAGCGGTGTTGATGGCGTCACTCCAAAAGAGATCCGACGTCTTGTACTCATCTAGCATTATCCTTGCCATATCAAGAAGTGTATGGTTCTTCCTCTCTACTACACCATTTTGTTGAGGGGTGTAAGGAGTTAAAAACTCATGTTTGATGCCCTCATCATCAAGAAACTCTTCAACTAGAGTGTTCTTGAATTCGGTCCCATTGTCACTTCTTATCGTCTTGATAGGAAGACCGAACTTCCTTTGTGCCCTTCTTACAAATATCTTGGCTTTCTCTTGTAGCTGGGACTTATCATAAACAAAGAATACCCAAGTGAAACGGGAATAATCATCAACAATAACTAGACCATATTTGTTACCCCCGATGCTTAGGTAGGTGACCGGTCCAAAGAGATTCATGTGAATCAACTCCAATAGTTGTGTGGTGGCCATGATGCTCTTTGGTGGGTGAGGTACACCTACTTGCTTTCTGGCTTGGCAAGCACTACAAATCCTATCTTTCTCAAATTGAACATTGGTTAGTCCAAGGATGCGATTGTCTTTTAGGAGTTTGGCCAAGTTCCTCATCCCAACATGAGCTAGTCGACGATGCCATAGCCAACCCATGCTAGATTTTGCCACTAAACAGGTCTCAAGCTTAGCTTTCCCTTTGCTGAAATCAACTAGGTAAAGCTTGTTCTTGAGGCGACCCGTAAAGACAATGGAGGAATCCTCCCTCTTAGAGACTTCCACACCCTTATCAGTGAAGAGACAATTGTAACCCATCTCACACAATTGAGAGACGGACAACAGATTGTACTTCAAGGAATCAACATATAAGACATTTGTAATTGAATGATTAAGTGTAATAGCTACTTTACCAAGTCCAATCACACCCCCTTTTGAATTGTCACCAAATATGATATTCTCATCTGAATTTGTAGTTGGGGAGTATGATGAGAACATACTCCTTTCTCCAGTCATATGATTTTGTACAGCCACTGTCAAGCACCCAACTTGACCCACCGAAGGAGTATGCCTGCAACACAAGTTTAGTTCCTAGTTTTAGGTCCCCAAATATTATTGGGGCCTTGCATGTTAGTCACAAGAACTTCAGGAACCCAAATGAAAGCATTATGATAAACATTTCGACCATTGCCAACAAACTTGGCAAACACTTCTCCCTTGCTGTTGTGCTAAAAGACAAAGTTAGAATTCAAACATTGTGAAGGTGCTTTTGCCTTTAGTTGATAGGCATATCTATTTGGAGTGACCCAGATAGATTTCTTTGGTTTTTGGACAACCTGCTCAGGATGAGACACCTTCTTCTTAGGCTTGACATGAGCAGAGGAGAAGAAGGTGGTCTTCCCTTTTCTATGGGGGGCGGCACTGCCGCCCATAGGCTACGGTGCTGCTCTGGGCTAGCCTTATGCCACCATCTGTGCAGACCTATCTATACCTTCCTGCCCTTTGCTCATGAACTGAACACACTCATATCCATTGATTACCTTTCTCCCATTGGTTTTACCTCCATGAGTGTGCCTAAGCCCATCTTTGATGCGTGGATTTCTTTCATCTTTGTATTGCGACCTCTTTGGTTTTT
Organism: Miscanthus floridulus; assembly: GCF_019320115.1. Taxonomy (NCBI): domain Eukaryota; kingdom Viridiplantae; phylum Streptophyta; class Magnoliopsida; order Poales; family Poaceae; genus Miscanthus; species Miscanthus floridulus. The sequence continues at coordinate 51,686,706 of NC_089587.1, read as the reverse complement.
GAACTTTGCCACTAGTAGGTTTCTTGCCTTCCATGCACCTTTTTTCTAACATATCATTGAGCCTAGCAATCTCCTTTTTCATAACCTCCAAGTTTGCAAGGTTAGTGAAATAAATATTTAAGTCAATATTATAACACTTTCCACATCCTTGGCTAGTGGAGTGAATAGAAGTGTCATTTGTGTTAGAGGGGAGTGGGGTGCTCTCACATAGAAGATTATATTGCTTCTCAAGTTTGTTGTGCTTTTCAACTAAGACACAATACTTGTCATTGAGTGCAATATTTGCCTTCTTTGTGAGAGCATGTTCTCTTTGTTCTTCGGCCAAGGCCTTGTTCAAAGAGTTCACCTCACTTCTCTCTAACTCAAAAGCTTCCTTGCAGCCAATATACATCTTTTTGGTTTCCTCTAGATATTCATCTCTATCGGCTAGCTCGGCTTTGACATTTTCTAATTCCTCCATTAGATTTATGATGAAGAGCTTGGTCTTAGGATCCAACTTTTTAGTTAATTTAGCATATTTCTCAACATCACTAGTATCATCATCACTAGAATCACTAAGTTCACTACTAGAGATGTCACTAGGAGGTGGAGGAGATTTAGCTCTTCGTTTTACCTTCTCACCCTTTGCCATAAGACAAACGTGAGTGGAGCGGTGGTCATCATCATCGGACATGTTGTTGAAGAGCCTTGGTGTAGAGGATGGCTTTTGAATGGCCACGGTTGCAACCTTCACATCCTCATCACTTGACCCCTTAGTTGAGTCCCACTCATGCCCAATGTGTGCCTCTCCTATTTGCTTATATCTCTTTTTGTGTTCATGCTTGCCTTTATTGTTGTCCCTCTTGTATTTATTTTCTTTCTTGTCATAGGGACACTTAGCAATGAAGTGCTCCGTGCTGCCACAATTGTAGCAAGTCCTCTTCTTCTTATTTGGGAACTTTCTTTGCACTATTTTATACCCATTCTTTTTCAACCCCTTGTGATAGCACTTCATGAACAAAGCCATGTCATCAATCTTCATGTAATCAGCCCTATCATCTTCATCTTCACTTGAGGATGAACTTGGATCATCATTTTGTGGAGTTGACTTGATTTCCTTGGGTTGACTTGTTGATGCTTGCTTGTTGCCCTTTGCCTTGTTGGAGGTGTCTTGATTGCTTGATTTATTGGCTTTGAGAGCTACTTCCTTGATTTTCATGCCTTCTAACTTGGCTTGCAACTCACCAAGTCTTCTCCTTTCATTGGCTTCTTCCTTTTGCATGTCAAATGTCAACAATCTTCCAAGCACATCATTTGATGTGAAGAGCTCAAACTTCTTATCTCTAATCAAGGTAACTACGGTATCATTTCTTGGTGAGTAGGCTTCCAACATAACTTTCACCACTTTGTGATCATCAAGCTCATCACATCCATACCCTCTAATCTTGCCCACCAAGGTCATCAATCTATCAAACATCTCTTGTGGTCCCTCTCCATCAACAATCACGAACCTATTGAGCTTAGCCATCAACAAATCAATCTTTGCTTTCCTCACTTTATCAACACCTTCATGTGCTAGATGCAAAGTGTCCCAAATATGTTTTGCAACATTGACATTCATCACTCGGTTGTACTCATTTCCATCCAAGGCACTAAGAAGAATACTTGTGGCTTGGCCATTGAGATGGACAGCAGCTAGCTCCTCATTTGTTGGCGCTTTGGGATCTTCCTGTGGCTGCAATCCGTTCACCACAATCTCCCAAAGACTGGGGTGAAGACCTACAAGATAGGCACTCATCAAGTGCTTCCACTTGGCAAAGTTTGTCCCATCAAAATGAGGCAACTTGCCCGCGGGTACATTGATGAAGGATCTTTTGTTATGGTTAGACAAGTAAGAATAATTAAAGGATACGACGGCATATTTCTTCTTGTTGTTGTTGCTACCCTTGTCATTGCTATCCTTCTTCTTGTCCTTGCTCTTCACTTTCTTGCTATCTTTTAAAGCATGGTATGACACATCATCATCTCCATCATCCGAGCTACTAGAGAGCTCACTAGAGGATGCATCATACTCATTTTTCTCTTGCTCTTGAGCTCTTGCTACCCTTCTCTTGGCTCTTGCCTCTCTTGTGATTCTTCTCTCTTCTTTTCTCTTCTTCTTATCGTTAAGCCGTTGCTCTTCCTTCTTCTTTTCTCTAGCTTCTCTTGTTGCGATCTTGGCGGCTTTTCTTTCTTTTCTTGCCTTTCTTCTTTTAGCATCGGTGGTCTTGGGTTCTTTGATGGTGGCATCACTTGCTGTCGACATGGACAACTCGTTGCTGCTGCCGACATCCTTGATGTGCACACCACTTGCGTCTGCATCGCGAACGGTCCTCGAACCTCCTTGTCGGTGTTTCGGACCAGGGGGTCCTCAACCAACCAGTGAATTTGAACTACGTGCCCCTAATCCCGGATGGTGATGCAAAGAGACACAAGGTTTATACTGGTTTAGGCAATCGATGCCCTACGTCCAGTTTGAGAGATCGATCTTGTATTCCTTGCACCAAAGTGCTTGTAGTAGGGGGTTACAAGCTAGGGGAGAGAGGGAGCTAGTCCTAGGTCTCAGCAAGGTGTCATGTGGGCCGTTTGAGACGTTGCTCTCAGGCGGCTAGGATGTGTGCGTGTGTGTGTGCTACAAGGTGTTCCTCTTTTTCCCCCCTCTCTAAGTGGCCCAAGTCCTCTCCTTTTATAGTTGAAGGGAGGACAAGGATAGTACATGTGTTAACTATGCGGCATCGTGCCAACAGGGGCAGCATGTCCAAGCCCTATGGCCTATTCCTGTGGTGGCGTGGTCATCGGAGTGGTCCGTCCTTAGAGCACTAGGGCGGCGTGCTAGTCCCATCCGATCCTGTGCGTCGTGAGAGCCCCGGGACTACCTCGGAGTGGGTGTGGCGGTGGACGTGCAAACTGCTGTAGACGAACTGTGTGCGAGGCCAAGGCTTGGTCGGTGCCGAGGCTGCACCGCAATGGGGGGTCTCGGTGGGCATGAACCCCAAGATAGCCGAGACCTTGGTGCACAGTGCCGAGGCCTCGAGTGGGCGGCTGATCTGGTGCGTTGGCTTGGAGGCGGTGATGACCCAGGACAAGTTGTCCGTGCGATGTTGTTTTCGAGGCGGGGATCACGGGACACAGTGTAGTGTGGGCGCTGATCGTGGGCACAGCGTCAGAACACAGTGGCCGGTAATCCCCACCGTGCCCTGTCCCAGCCGGTATGGCACTGATGCGACCTTAGGTCCCGTTGGCCATTCTGTGGCGTCGAGCCCTCGTCCGGCGGAGATTGTGGGAGTGGTTGAAGTATTAATGAGACACGACACGCTATCGGGAGGGTCGGCCGAGGCGGGGGGGGGGGGGGGGGGCGACGGGCTATGGACGAACCGGCCTCGAGCGACACGGAGAATGAAGCCTCACGCAAGATGGAGATCAAACTCCTTGCCGAGGCCTTCCACGAGAGGTCTCGTGTGACACGGAGAACGCACCCCCTGTTGAGGCCTTCCGTGGGGAGCCTCGCGTGAGGCGGAGATCGTGTTCCCTGCCGAGGCCTCCCGTGGAGAGCCTCCCACGAGGCGGAGATTGCGTCAGGACACCGAGACCTCCTGCGCGAGGCTCGAGGCGAGGCGGAGGGCTTGGTGGGCCCGGTTGTGGTGGGTGAGGGGCCCACGGCTTACCTTCTAGCTTTGTTTTTTGATGGGACTTAAGTGACCCCTTTGATGTTCCCTCAGGGCACCATGTTCTAAGGTACCCGACAGTAGCCCCCGAGCCTCTGGGGGAGTGCGTGCACTCTCCCTGAGGGTTTGCCGAGGCTTGGTTCATACCCGCTCCCGTAGGAATTGGGTTTTGTTTCTTGAGGTTCCGGTGGGTGCGCGCGAGTGCACCTGCCGGGTGTAGCCCCTGAGGCCCTAGAGGAGTGGAGTTACTCCTCCAGGTTTTTTTTATTTTCGCATTTGAGCGAGTAGTTCTTATCGCATTTGCCGAGCGCATAAGCGCAAGTTCGGGTTGCGGGGGTCTTGGTGAGGCTGCAGGAAAAAGCCCTCTAGCCTCCGCACGGAGCGAGAGGTCCGTCAGGGGTCCCCCTGACTTTGGGTACGACCCTCACGCTTCCTTTTCGCTCGGAAGGAGGGGTGGAATGTGCCAGGCTACCCTCGATGGGTACGAGCGTGGGCACTTCCAGTGAGCTATTAACGGGTGAGTCCGAGTGGAGGCCCATACCCCGTTCGCTAGGGGATGGCTAGTGGTCCAGAGACGCACTCCAAGAGTACCAGAGGGTTTCTCTAGTGGGTGCCAAGGCCGTTCGCTGGGCCTCGGTGGCTTAGTGCCTCCCTACGGTGGGATCCCATTCGGAGACTTCCCTGCCGATCTCGGACATGACTTAGGACGCCCCGAGTGATTGCTTGCTCGGGCCTCGGCCATTCATAGGCTCGTCCCAAAGTCGTCCCTGACTCTGTTGCCCTGAGGCGGCTGTCGAAACCTCTTAGAGGCCCAGCCTTCAAACCCCTGGACCATAACGGGCTCGGTGCCCTTTATCGTGTTTTGTAATGAAACCTCTAGCGTGGACTTGGACCATTTGTCTTGGTCTTGGGTGCAAGAGGAGCCCCCGAGCCTCCGCCTAGAGCAAGAGGGCGGTCGGGGGTCCCCTGACTTTTTCATCTGACCCTCACATATCCTTTTCGTTCGGACGAAGGGTTTGTTTGCTGAGCCCATTCTGGTCTCAGCAAGGTTGCAGGAAGAGCCCCTAGCCTCTGCGTCGAGCGAGAGGGCCGTCAGGAGTTCCCCTGGCTTTTTATACGCCCCTCGCGCGTGAGGGTTTGTTTGCCGAGGCCTCTTTTGGGCGTGAGCCCGGGTTGTAGGGGATGAGGGACGTGCGTTCCTCTCCGCCACCGGTCCCCGAGGACGTGAGGCGGTGGGCGATCAACTGCGCGCATGCTGATGCACAGAAAAAGCGGAAAGACGCCAAGGCGGCGAAGTGCACAAAGCAAATCCTTGCGCGTGAGGAGCTGGATAAGCGCCGCCGCCAACAACGGAAGGATGGTCTCTCGTTGGAGGAATCCCCATCGACATCACTGTCGATGGAGGCCTCGGACGGGGATGATGGGGGCAAGGTGGGGCGAGGTCCCCTGGACCACCTTCCTGATGTCATGGAGGTGGCGCCTGGGGCATCGGTAAGCAGCCCGGCACCCCCAGGAGGGGGAGGAGAAGCGGACCTGGGGCCAGCAGTTGCCCGCTCTGGGGCCGAGGCCGACACGCCTGAGGCGCGGGCGTTAGGCAAACACGCCGTCAGCCCGGTTGGCTCGACGGCCGTGGTGGAGCAGGTGGCGGTGGAGGCGACGCCACCGCCCCCGCAGAGGACTGAAGGGGCGCCGGGGTCCATTGAGGACCGATCGGCGCCGATGGATATGGAGGCAACGCCTCTGCCGCTGCCTCCACCGTTGCGGACGAGGCTTGCCGTGGCGAAGCGGTTGCCGCCCCGTTCAAGGTAAGTGTATTTTTGGCAGGGTCATAGTGCCTTCCGTTCGCTTTTTTTGGTCTCGCGCTAACCCTGTAGGTTATTTTTCCTTAGTCAGAAGTGGCCTTCGGATGAGCTCCCGTTGGTGCCCCTTAAGGCGCTTAAGGCGAGCCCCGGCTCCTCTGCCCACTGGGTGGCGGAGGCACAAGCCGCTATCCAACATGGCGCGCCGTCGGCGAGGGTCGACCCGAAGGAGTCGGCCGCCCAAGGAGGGGCTACCAAGGTGGCCCCTACACAGACGAGGGAGGGAGCGCTTCTGCCCTGTGGGGGCGAGGCTCACGAGTCAGATGGGGCCAGCGTGCCCTTGGTTGCCGAGGCCCCCGGGGTCTTCGAGGCTGAGGCGACGGAGGACAGGGCGCCCAAGACCACCGAGACCGTAGTGGCCATGGTCGGCGTTTCTGCGTGCTCCGAGGCCACGATGCGCGGAGGCTGGAGCCTCTAAGGCCATCAATGCCGCCGTAATGGTGGCGAGGCCATCTGCCCAGGAGGCAGAGATGAAGGCGGTGGAGGCCTCGGAGGCGCCCTTGGTTCAGGGGTCGCCGTTGTTGCGAGAGAGCGCCCGGGAGGCGGAGGTCTATCCGATCTCCTCCGACGATACTTCCCGGGCGCGGGAGGTGGTCGACGCCGAGGATGCTGGTGTCGTGGAACAGCCGGCGCTAGTCTTGGACGAGGGAAACTCGGCCCTCGTGTGGGCGTGACCCGAGCCTCGCGGGTGGGATCACCCGTGGGTACTGTGGCGGAGCCAGGACGACCCTGAGGGGGAGCCTCTGTTTGCCCTTGAGGACGTAGCCGAGGGTAGGCGCTGGGGCACCTTCGAGCAATACCGCTAGCTGGCAGAGCGGTCTCTATGGACGGCCCTGTCCATGGTGGCCGATGAACTGCCCGGAGTCGCCCAGGTTCGCGTTTTCCTTTCTCGCGCAACGTTGTCCTTTTCTAGTTTTGTTGCAATTAATGACCCCTGTTCTGCTTCCCTAGGAGCTCGAGACCTGGTCTCTTGGGAAGTCAGTCTTTCTCTGGCGGGAGAGGGGCGTCTGGGACCAGCTTCAGTGGCAGAAGGGCCTTCTTGCCGGCGCCAACGAGCTCCTATCGGCACGGAGCGCGGAGGTAGAGGACCTCCACCTTCGTTGTGCCGATGCGAAGGTCGAGGCGGTCACGGCCTAGATGCAGCTCGCCCCTCTAGCAGCACAGGTGAAGGAGTTGGAGGAGGAGCTCACCCACGTAGCCCACGATCAGGATGCCTTCAGGGGCTGAGCCGTTAAAGCTACAGCCTCGGCCGCGGCTCTCGCGGGGCAGCTGGGGGCGGAACAGGGGTCGCACCAGTTGACAAAAGGTGCCTTGGATGAGGGCCTTGCTGCAGCTAAGGCCTCGCGAACCAAGGCTATGGTTTGGAGGGGGACGGTTGAGGGTGAGTTTTTCTCCCCTCCTTTTGTTTTCTTTTCCTTATGTTCGCTCCCTAACTCCCTTGTGCGACGTAGGCTAGGGAGTGAAGCTTCTAGGGCGGCCGAGGCTTCTCGGGTCAAGGTCAAGCGCTTGAAGGAGGAGGCCGAGGCTTCCTGGGCCGAGGTCCTGCGCTGGAAGGAGAAAGCCGAGGCCTGTCAGGTCAAGACCCGTCGCTGGGAGCAGAAGGCCAAGGGTGAGTTCCATGGGCTTCCGCCCCTAGCTTAGGTTGTTTTTTCCCTTGCTCGACCTCATTCCATTTTCTGTGGTGCAGAGTCAGAGGCGGAGGTTACTCGGGCCACCGAGGCTTCCACTGCGGTGCAGACAGTGCTCGAGACCAAGATCGGGGAGCACGAGGCGCTGAAGCGTGCTGCCCTTTCTGCCTGCGAGGCCCTAGAGGTTGAAGGGGTTCAGTCAGGCAGCTCCCTAGGGAGCCGTTTGATCGCGCTGAGCAAGCAGATGCGCGAGCGACTCCGAGGAGCGCTGCACACGGGTGTCAAGCGCGCGCTGGCCGTCATCTCTTCTCACTACGTCGGCGTCGACCTCCCAGCCATCAGTGATGGGTATGTCCTACCTGATGATGACGAGGAGGCTGATGCGGCGGTCATGAAGCTAATGGAGGCGGCGGAAGGCCCTGGCACAGCACTGGCGACGCTCTTTGAAGAGGTGGTTCCTCCCCTACCACCCGCCGATGTTGAAGGCCCTAAGCCTTGATCTGGGCCCCAGGGGCTTATGTAAAAATAGAGTAGGAGTTATTTTTGTATCGTAACGCTTGCGGCCGTCGAGGCCTTTATTTCTGAAGTTTTTGTGTTTCTTAGTTGTTTTTCTTATGTTTCCGAGCCTCTGCCCTCTGTTGCTCCTAATCAGATTTCGTTTGCAAAACACCCCTTTGGGGCCTAAGCCATCCCTTGGGCGAGAGGTAGTGAGGGAGTGCCGTAGCCTAGAGGCGTAGGCTGTCTCGCGGCTCTACCGGCCTCTTGCTTAGGAAACAGACCTTGGTCTGAGGAGTTTTTACAACTGATTCGTCAGAGCCTGCTAGAGTCTTGGCGTAGGAATTTTTGTGAAAAATAACTAAAGAATGGTGCGTGGGACCTAGGGGGGAGTCCCCCATCTAGCCCCCGAGGGAGGCTTGGTTCTGCCGAGGCAGAGCCGAGTCTCCCTTGCCGTGTTACCGAATTGCCGAGACCTACGATGGGCTCGGGGGGTTTCTCGAAAAATTAGACCAACTAAAGAACGCTTTTTAATTGTATTTCAAGAAACGACATATACAATGCTTGGAAATTTAGGGATAAAAGCGACGTAGCTGTTCTATGTTCCAAGCGTTGGTGAAGACTTCGCCCTTCTCGTTGTCCAGCTTGTAGGTCCCGGGCTTCAGTACTTGGGCGATGATGTACGGTCCTTCCCATGGCGGGGTCAGCTAGTGGTGGCCCTTGTTGCTCTGTGCTAGCCTCAACACCAGGTCACCTACCTTCAAGTCTCGGCCTCGGACGTGTCGGGCCTAGTAGCGCCGTAGGCTCTGCTGGTATTTGGCCGAGTGTAGTAGCACGACATCTCGGGCTTCCTCCAGTTGATCGAGGGCGTCCTCTTGGGTGGTGCGGTTACTTTGTTCGTTATAGGCTTGTAGCCTCGGGGAACCATATTCCAAGTCAGTGGGGAGGATGGCCTCGGCCCCATAGACCAGGAAGAAAGGCGTGAACCCCGTGGCTCAGCTTGGAGTGTTCCTCAGGCTCCAGATGACCGATGGGAGTTCGGCGAGCCATTTCTTGCCAAACTTTTTCAACTGGTTGTGAATCCTTGGCTTGAGGCCTTGTAGGATCATGCCATTGGCACGCTCTACTTGGCCGTTGGTCCTTGGGTGTCCTATGGCCGACCAGGCCACACGGATGTGGTGGTCGTCGCAAAACGTCAGGAACTTTTTGCTGGTGAACTATGTCCCATTGTCGGTGATGATGGTGTTGGGGACCCCAAACTTGTGGATAATGTCAGTGAAGAACAGCACCGCCTGCTCGGATTTGATTCGATTGATTGGACGAGCCTCGATCCATTTGGAGAACTTGTCGATTGATACCAGTAGATGGGTGTAGCCCCCGAGGGCCTTTTGCAGAGGCCCGACCATGTCGAGCCCCCACACGGCAAACGGCCATGTGATGGGGATGGTTTGCAGGGCTAGGGCCGGGAGATGTGTCTGTCAAGCATAGTACTGGCATCCTTCGTAGGAGCATACTAGCTTGGTAGCGTCAGTGACCGCCGTTGGCCAGTAGAACCCTTAGCGGAAAGCGTTCCCTACGAGCGTCCGAGGCGCCACATGGTGCCCGCAGGCGCCTGCGTGCAAGTCCCAAAGTAGGGCTTGGCCCACCCCAGCAGTGATACATCGTTGGAGGACACCTGAGGGACTTCGCCTGTATAATTCATCATTGTAGAGGGCGTAGGTCTTGGCTCGGCGCGCAAGCCATCGCGCTTCGGTTCTGTCGCCAGAGAGCTCCCCCCGATCAAGCCAATCGAGGAACAGGACTCGCCAATCCGCGTCCTGATCAGTCTGCGGAGGCTCGGTGTTGACTTCCATGACCTCGGGCTCGGTCGAGGGGGTCTCGGCAGTAGAGGGGGCATCGAGCTTTGTCATGGGTTCCATAGGTGGGCCCTCCTCTGTTGTCGAGGTGTAGCCAATGGAAGGTTTGTGGAGGTCTCTGGCAAAGATGTTCGGGGGGACCGGAGCCCGTGCCGAGGCCATCTTTGCCAGCTCATCGACGGCCTCGTTATACTTCCGCGCAACGTGATTTAGTTCGAGACTGTCGAACTTGTCTTCTAGGCGTCGTACCAACTTGTAGTAAGCCTCCATTTTGGGGTCGAGGCAATTTGACTCCTTCATCACTTGATCTATGACGAGCCGCAAGTCGCCTCAGACGTCGAGGCGCCGTGCCCCAAGTTCGATGGCGACTTGTAAGCCGTTGATGAGGGCCTCGTACTCTGCCACGTTGTTGGAGGCGGCGAAGTGGAGCCGCACCATGTAGCGCATGTATACTCCGAGGGACGAGATGAATAGCAGACCCACGCCTGCCCCAGTTTTCATCAGGGATCCATCGAAGTACAGGGTCCAGCACTCCGTCTGAGTTTGAACCGGTGGCAGTTGGGTGTCTGTCCACTCAGCCACGAAATCGGCCAAGACCTGAGACTTGATCGCTTTCCGAGGCGCAAAAGTCAAGGTTTCCCCCATAAGCTCGACGGCCCACTTGGCTATCCAGCCCGAGGCCTCCCAGTTATGAACTATCTCCCCTAGGGGAAAATATGATACCACAGTCACTGGGTGAGACTCGAAGTAGTGACGCAATTTACGCCGAGCCAAGACTACGGCGTAGACCAGCTTCTAGATGTGGGGGTAGCGTGCTTTGGTCTCAGAGAGCACCTCGCTGATGAAATAAATAGGTCGTTGGGTGGGCAGAGTATGCCCCTCCTCCTACCTCTCTACCACTACGGCAGCGCTAACCACTTGGGTCATTGCAGCGATGTAGAGTAAGAGGGCCTCGTCCCTGGCCGGGGGTACCAGGACGGGAGGATTTGTGAGTAGTCTCTTGAGTCTGTCGAGGGCTTCTTCGGCCTCGGGGGTCTAGGAAAAACGCTTGGATTTTCTCAAGAGTTAGTATAGAGGCAAACCTTTTTCGCCGAGGCGCGAGATGAAGCGGCTCAGGGCCACAAGGCATCCTATGACCCTCTATACTCCTTTGAGGTCTTTGATTGGTCCCATGTAGGTTATGGCCGAGACCTTCTCTGGGTTGGCTTCAATGCCACGTTCCGAGACTATGAATCCCAAGAGCATGCCTCGGGGGACCCCGAACACACACTTCTCGGGATTGAGCTTGATGCCCTTCTCTCTAAGGCATTTGAAGGTTATCCTCAAGTCGTCGACGAGATCCTCGGCCATTTTGGTCTTGACCACGATGTCGTCTATGTAGGCCTCGATGGTCTACCCAATGTTGTCGCCAAAGACCTGGGTCATGCACCGCTGGTACGTGGCACCTGCATTTCTGAGGCCGAAAGGCATAGTCACGTAGCAGTACATGCCGAATGGTGTGATGAAAGAAGTCACAAGCTGGTCTGACTCTTTCATCTTGATTTGATGGTAACCAGAATACGCATCAAGGAAAGATAGGGTCTCACACCCTGCAGTGGAATCAATGATTTGATCAATTCGGGGTAATGGAAAAGGGACTTTTGGACAGGCTTTGTTCAAACTGGTGTAGTCCACGCACATCCTCCATTTCCCATTTTTCTTCTTGACTAACATGGGGTTAGCCAACTACTCTGGGTGGGACACTTCTTTGATGAATCCGCCCGCCAAGAGTTTCTGTATCTCCTCACCGATGGCCCTACGCTTTTCCTCGTCGAAGCGGCGCAGGCGTTGCCTCGCCGGCCTAGATCCGGCCTAGATGTCCAGGGCGTGCTCGGCGACCTCCCTCGGTATGCCCGGCATGTCCGAGGGACTCCATGCAAATATGTCGGTGTTTGCACAGAGAAAGTCAACGAGCACGGCTTCCTATTTGATGTCGAGGGTGGCGCTGATCCTCAGCGCTCGGTCGTCGGGGCAGGCGGGGTCGACCGGGACGAGTTTGATGGCTTCCGCGGGCTCGAACGCCCCCACGCGATGCTTGGAGTCAGGCGCCTTGCCACTGAGTTGGTCGAGGTGGGCGATGAGGGTCTCAGCCTCTGCAAGAGCCTCGGCGTACTCGATGCACTTAACATCGTAGTCGTATGCATGTTCATACGTGGACTCAATCGTGATGATATCGCTGGGGCCTGGCATCTTGAGCTTGAGGTAGGTATAGTTAGGGACTACCATGAACTTGGTGTAGCACGGCCGCCCTAGGATGGCGTGGTAGGCTCCCCCGAACCTGACTACCTCGAAGGTAAGGACTTCCTTGCGGTAGTTGGAGGGAGTGCCAAAACAGACGGGAAGGTCGATGCGCCCGATGGGTCACGTGCGCTTCCCTAGCACGATGCCGTGGAAGGGGGCGATGTTGCCTTGGAGCCTCGACTGGTCAATCTCCAAGAGCTCTAGGGTATTGACGTAGAGGATGTTGAGGCCGCTGCCTCCGTCCATCAACACCTTGGAGAGTCGGGTGTTGCCGATGATCGGGTCGACGACCAGTGGGTACTGCCCGGGATTTGGAACATGGTCAGGGTGGTCATCTCGATCGAAGGTGATCGCCTCTTGAGACTAGTCGAGGTACTGGGGGTGGCCAGCTTGATCAAGAAGACCTCTTGGCGTTCCCTCTTGCGCTGCCATGCCGTAAGGCACGCCGAGGGCCCACCGAAGATCATGAAGGCGTTGCGTACCTCAGGGAACCCATCGTCCTTGTCTTCGTCCCGGTCACCGGTGCCCTTCTGCTTGGCATTGTCGTTGGGGAGCCCAAGCCTGGCGTAGTAACGTCGCAGCATGGAGCAATCCTCGAGGGCGTGCTTGACTAGGCCTTGGTGATAAGGGCATGGTTTCTTGAGCATGTCGTCAAAAGGCCTAGGGCCTCGGGGATTCTTGCGTTCTACGGCCCCGACCAAATCGGCCTCCAGGACCTCCTGCTTCCCTAGGTGCCCCTTTTTCTTTCTCTTGGGGAGGTGGGAGGCCAAGGCCTCGGGGGCCTCGTCCCTCCGCTTTCCCTTGGAGTCGCTGTCGGGGAAGACGGCTCCGACAGCCTCCTCGCCCGAGGCGAAGTTGGTGGCAATATCGAGGAGCATAGCAGCGGAGCATGGTACGTTCCGACCTAACTCTCGAACCAGGTCTCGGCAGGTGGTGTCGGAGAGGAAAGCCTGTACAATCTCCGAGTCGCCAACGCTGGGCAACTCGGTGCACTATTTGGAGAAGCGCCAGATGAAGTCTCGAAGAGACTCGTCCAGCTTCTGACGACAGCTTTTAAGGTCCCAAGAATTCCCAAGGCACACGTATGTGCCTTGGAACTTCTCAACGAAGATCCTAACCAAGTCGCGCCAGTCGTGGATTTGTGAGGGAGGAAGGTGCTCGAGCCAAGCTCATGCTGAGTCTGACAAGAGCAAGGGGAGGTTGCGGATGATGAGTAGGTCATCATCCGCACCACCTAGCTGGTAGGCTAGATGGTAATCGGTAGGCTAGAGTTCGGGGTTGGTCTCGCCGCTATATTTCATGAGATTGGCTGGTTGTCGAAACCGGGCCAGGAAAAAGGCAACGCGGATGGCCCTACTGAAGACCCAAGGGCCTGGCGGTTTAGGAGAAGGACGGCGGTCCTCCTCGTTGTCGTAGCGATTGCCTCGGTGTGGGTGGTAGCCCCGAGCGGGCCCCTCATTGTCGTGGCGACGTCGCCTACTGACCACCTCATGGTCTCCCTACACCTCGCATCGATTGCCGAGGAGGTCCAGAAGCACGGGGACCCTGTGGGCTATCGGCGCTCGAGCGGGCTCGGGATGAGTCGGGGCTTCCCTGTCCTGCAAAGGTGGTGCCGTGGGCAGGTTCGAGACACCCTCGTGCCATCGGGAGGTGGAACTCTCGGCCTACTAAACCACGGCGGTCTCTAGGAGATCCCGGAGCTCGCCGCAGACCCGCTGCCCCTCTGTGGTAGAAGGCTCGAGCATTGCGCGGACCAGCATTGCCGCAGCCGCAACGTTCTGGCTAGCGCGATTGAAGACTGGGGGTTGCTCACTCCCTTCATCATCATGGATGCAGTGATGCACATCGCGGGCCCTCCGTCGGGCTCCCCTGCCTTCGCCGTGACCTCGCTGTTCCTGTTCGAGAGTGTCTCAAAGCTGCTGTAGAAGAAGTTGGTCTTGTTCGACCTTGGCCTGGAGCTCACGGAGTTGTTCTAGGTCTAGGCGTTGAGGTTGCACAAGGGCGGGGATCTCGTTTCGTGCGGCCAGCAGGACAATGCATGGAGGTGTGGCGGCGCCTGTACCTAGGCGAAGCAGGGAACGACTACCTGCCCCCTCATCCTCTTTGCCCGCCCTCGGCATCCCGAGCCCGACGTGAAAACATTCGTGAGTGGGGTCGTAGGTACCCTCGTCATCGGAGTCGGAGTAGCCGAAGCAGTAATCGCTTGCGGCCAAGAATTGGCGCATAGCCCCAGGGTCGTGGAGTCCGAAGAAATCCATTCCGGGCCATGCCTCGTCCTCCTCCGAGGAGTCGGCGTGGGTGCTCAGGTCGAGAGCGAAGCGCTGGCGGCGTTCTGAGGGATCCTCATGAGTGGCAGTGTAAGCGTGGGCGTAAGAGGTGGCGGCATTTCTCAACCCAAAGGGGTATGGGGATGGTGCCGTCGCCAGATTCTGCTCCACTGGGATCGGCTCCTCAGGGAGTGGTGGAGCGGAGCTTGACGACTGGGTATCGCCGCGTGTCATCGGTGATTTTCCTTTGTCCAAGCTCAGGCTAGACAGGTCCATAGCCAGGGACCCTATGCTAATAGCTGGTCATAGGATATTGGCGGGGAGCGGCGTGCTGCCCTGGATTCGCGTAGTGTCAGGGTGGTCTTGCTCGCGTCGTGCCTGGCGAGCGCGGCGAGAGCGGCCGTCCGGTCGCTGCCTGTGCCTAGGCTGCCGGTGCGTGACTTCATCGTCGGTTGGTGGGGCTCGAGGAGTGAGGAGTACCATGTCGTACTCATGCCCTAGAGACATAAACTCTAGGCTCCTAAACCACACTACCGTGCCAAGGCGCAATGGTCGTATGGGGTCTGCCATCTGGGACTTGCTGGGATGACAAAACTGACACGTAGAGGCCCCTACCTGGCGCGCCAACTGTCGGTGTTTCGGACCGGGGGGTCCTCAACCAACCAGTGAATTTGAACTACGTCCCTAATTCCGGATGGTGATGCAAAGAGACACAAGGTTTATACTGGTTTAGGCAATCGATGCCCTACGTCCAGTTTGAGAGATCGATCTTATATTCCTTGCACTGAAGTGCTTGTAGTAGGGGGTTACAAGCTTGGGGAGAGAGGGAGCTAGTCCTAGGTCTCGGCAAGGTGTCGTGTGGGCCGTTTAAGACGTTGCTCTCTGGTGGCTGGGATGTGTGCGTGTGTGTGTGCTACAAGGTGTTCCTCTTTTTCCCCCTCTCTAAGTGGCCCAAGTCCTCTCCATTTATAGTTGAAGGGAGGACAAGGACAGTACATGTGTTAACTATGCGGCGTCGTGCCAACAGGGGCAGCATGTCCGAGCCCTGTGGCCTGTTCCTGTGGCGGCGTGGTCGTCAAAGTGGTTCGTCCTTAGAGCACTGGGGTGGCGTGCTAGTCCCATCCAATCCTGTGCGTCATGAGAGCCCTGGGACTACCTCGGAGTGGGTGCGGCGGTGGACGTGCAAACCGCTGTAGACGGACTGTGCGCGAGGCCGAGGCTTGGTCGGTGCCGAGGCTGCACCGCAATGGGGGGTCTCAGCGGGCACGAACCCCAAGATAGCCGAGACCTTGGTGCACAGTGCTGAGGCCCCAAGTGGGTGGCTGATCTGGTGCGTTGGCTTGGAGGCGGTGATGACCCGGGACAAGTTATCCGTGCGATGTTGTTTTCGAGGTGGGGATCACGGGACACAGTGTAGTGTGGGCACTGATCGTGGGCACAACGTCAGAGCACAGTGGCCGGTAATCCCCGCCATGCCCTGTCCCAGCCGGTATGGCGCTGATGCGACCTCAGGTCCCATTGGCCATTCTGTGGCGTCGAGCCCTCGTCCGGCGGAGATTGCGGGAGTGGTTGAAGTATTAATGAGACACGACGCGCTGTCGGGAGGGTCGGCCGAGGCGGGAGGGGGGGGCGACGGGCCGCGGATGAACTGGCCTCAAGCGACACGGAGAATGAGGCCTCGCGCGAGACAGAGATCAGACTCCTTGCCGAGGCCTTCCGCGAGAGGTCTCACGCGACACGGAGAATGCACCCCCTACCGAGGCCTTCCGTGGGGAGCCTCGCGCGAGGCGGAGATCGTGTTCCCTACCGAGGCCTCCCGTGGAGAGCCTCCCACGAGGCGGAGATTGCGTCAGGACGCTGAGACCTCTTGCGTGAGGCTCGAGGCGAGGCAGAGGGCTTGGTGGGCCCGGTCGTGGCGGGTGAGGGGCCCACGACTTACCTTCTAGCTTTGTTTTTTGATGGGACTTAAGCGACCCCTTTGATGTTCCCTCGGGGCACCCCATTCTAAGGTACCCGACACTCCTCCTTCTTCCATACTTCACACCGTGAAGCGTATACGAAGTAACCTCGCTCCGATACCACTTGTAGGATCTATAGGTAGATAAAGGAGGCCTAGAGGGGGGGTGAATAGGCCTGTAAAAATTCAACTCAAAACTCTGTTAGAACAGAGAGCGGCACTGCCGGCCTTACAGGGCGGCACTGCTGCTCTACAAAAATAAATTTAACACAGCTGAGATTTTATAGAGATGAACCTGACCCCACTAGCTGCTTAATCCTATAATATAAAGAAAAGATCTAGTTCGAAGACTGAATACTACAGAAACTCCACACGAGAGTGGATCGAGCAACTAAACCCTAACAACAGCTAGCAATGAGCTAAAATAGCAAGTAAACAAGATGGAGCATGCGAGACACAAGATTTATCCCATGGTTCAGCTCACCACAAAGGGTTGCCTAAGTCCACGTTGTTGAGGAAGCCACAAAAGGCTTGAGCTTGCCACAAAGGCTTGCCTTACCCTCATTCTCAAATCAAGAGAGCGAACTCTTGAGGTGAGAGGTGATTTCTTAGCTTTTGAATGAGGTTACAAACCTCCCAAAGCTACCACATGGGTTGGCAAGCACAAGGGCGATGCCTAGCCGGCTTGGAGCAAGCTCCAAGAGTAACAAACCCTAGAACCGCCGGCCAAACATGAACCAAATGCTCTTAGACTTTGGGAATCAGTGGATCTACTCTCCAATCGAGTTTTGCTGCCTTTTCTCTCAAGTTTTGATGGCTGGAATCAAGGATTTTCTTGAGGGATGGAGGAGCAACAATGGAGGAGAGAGGTGAGCTTTTGGTTCTATCTTGTTTCGAGCAGAATGACTGAGTGAAGAAGATGACCATTGTGGGCCGAGCCTAAAGGGTATAAGTACCCCTCGAGCCCAACGGCCAGTTAAGGGCGGCACTGCCGCCCTAGCCAAAACAGGTAAGATGATATAAAATTTGGCTAGCTATTTTGACTAGGTGAGAGGATGTAAATCTATGAATTTTAGCATCTGGTTCAACAGTTGACCAACGGTCCTAAAATCCCTCTTAATAGTACGGCTTTCCTTAAACTCAATTTCAAAATATAAAAGAATTTAAACTTCCTTTGAGCTAGGTCTGGCCACCTTTTGTACTTAGGACACCTGCAACCTATACATCATCCTCATTTTTTGATTCCCTGCTTGTCATCTTGATAAATCTCATTAGTCCTCTAATTTGGTGGCCATCAATGCCAAAACCCACAATAGGGCTTGATTGCACTTACAACAAGCATTAGTTTCTAGAGTAAATGGTTGTGTGAAATCTGGAAGGCCCAAGACAGGAGTTCTGGTCATGGCCATTTTGAGCTCATCAAAGGCCTGCTGAGCTATTTCAGACCAGGCAAACTGCTTACATTTGAGCAACTGAGTAAGAGGTTTAGTAAGTAGTCCATAATGTTTAACAAACCTCCTATAATATCCAGTGAGTCCCAGAAAAGCTCTCAGCTCAGTGACTGTAGTAGGTACTGGCCAATGTAGCATAACAGTGATCTTGTTTTTATCAGTGGCCACACCTTGAGAAGAGATTATGTGACCCAAATATTCTAGACTATCTTGAGCAAAAGTACATTTAGAAGATTTCAAGTACAACTAATGCTGTCTAAGGGTGGCCAACACTTGCTCAAGATGACTAGCATGATCTTCTAAAGTGGTGCTATATATCAATATATCATCTAGAAAGACCAACACAAATTTTTTGAGGAAAGGCTAAATGATTTGATTCATGATACACTGGAAAGTGGTAGGTGCATTAGTGAGTCCAAAAGGCATCACCTTAAACTAGTAGTGGCTGTGATGTGTCTTAAATGTTGTCTTGTGCTCATCCTCTGGAAGCATTCTGACCTAATGGTAACCAGACCTCATATCCAATTTTGTGAAGAATTTGGCACCGCCCAACTCATCCAGTATCTCCTCTATTATAGGCATTGGAAACCTATTCTTTATAGTGAGGGCATTGAGTTTCCTGTAATCTACACAAAACCTCCATGTTCCATCTTTCTTCTTAACAAGTAGGACGGGAGAAGCAAAGGGGCTGTGGCTATGGCAAATTAATCCAGCTTGGAGTAACTGTTGAACCTGCCTTTCTATCTCTGATTTATGGTGGGGAGAGTAATGATAGGGTTTTGAATTTACAGGAATGGAACCAGGAAGCAAAGGAATTGAGTGATCATAAGACCTTTGTGGTGGTAAGGTCTGTGGATCAAAGAAAACATCCTCATACCGTGTCAACACCTGTTGTATAGATGATGGAAGGATAGTGGAATTGGTAGGCTGGATCTGGTGTTGTGGGATCTGGTCCACTAAGACAAAGGCCCAAACATCATTGCCTTTGGTGGAATTGTAGACTTTAGTTGCAAATATAGCTGTTAGCTGTAGAGGTGGTGGATTGATGCCTTGCAATTTCACTAGCCGTCCATTCACCTTGAATTCAAGAGTTTTAAGTTGCCAATCACACTGCATTGGACTGTGGCGCTGCAACCAATCAAAACCCAGAATAGCGTCATAGGGGTGCATATCCAGTACTATCATATCAGCAACCAGTGTATGACCCTGACAATACCATTCCAATTGCTTGACCATTTGATCAGCCACTATCCACTCCCCATTTGCAAGTTTTACTTTGTGAGGGGACATCGGCACAGTTGGTAGGCCAGCTAGTTGGGTGAACTGGGCACTTACAAAGCTATGAGAATTGCCACTGTCCAATAGAGTAAGCATAATCTTGTTATTGACCCTAGTTTTCAGTTTAATACTACTGCTTGTATTAGTGCTGGTCAATGCATTGAGGGACAATTGACAAAATTGGTCTGGTAAAGCATCCTCGATTGCTAATTGATTGAGAACATCATCACTGAGTTCTCTATCTAAGTCATTGACCACTAGAGCATTGCTGTGTGGTTTGGCTCTCTTGGGACAGACCTCAATATGTCCTGGTTCAAATTTCTCCCCACAAGTGTAGCACAATCCATTAGCTTTTCTGTAGTCCCTCAGCTGTCTATCCCTCCATAGAGTACCAGAAACTGGTTGTGGTTTGGTCTCAATTCTGTGGTGTGGGGTTGGCTTGGGAAGAATAGGAGCCTTCTGGTACTTGTTTTTTCCTCTATCAAGCACCTTTTGCTGAATCCTGGCTATAATAGCAGCTCTGTGTACAGTTGTTGGTACCTGAGGCTCAACCACGGCCCTAATGTCATCTTTGAGACCACTGACATAGTGGGAGGTGAAGAAAGATCATCATAATGACAGCTATGTATAGTAATATCAAACTGCAATTGCTCAAACTTAGTAGTTAGTCTTCCACAGTGCCTGACCGCTTGAGATCAATCAACTCAGTGAGGGCATTTCTATAATCATCAGCTCCAAATTGCTGTTCCACAGCCAAGCAAAAGGTGACCCAAGAGATCTTAGTATGTGTCTGTTTATAGGCTTGGTACCACTTGGCAGCATTGCCCTCTAGATGCATGGTGGCAGAAGACACCCAAAGTCTCTCAGGCACATTATAGATAGAGAAGTAATTGCAGCAATTGTCAATCCAGATTTTGGGATGAAGGCCATCAAACTTGGGAAAAAACATTTTAGGCAGAGCATGATGAGGTACCCCTTCTCCCTTGTCTTGCTCCAGTTTGGAACTGTGATACTTAGGCTGCTCAGGTTTCTGAATGTTCTTGTCCTTGGCAAACATGTTCTGGAAGTGCTCTTCTTCATCATCGTACACCAGGGACGATGAACCATGACCGGTAGAGCTTTTCTCCTCCTCAAACTACCACAGGGTCAGTTGAGCTACTGCCTGGCCATTAGCTCTAACTTGCTGGGCAATGAACTGTTGATCTGTAGAACACTTGTCAACCTTTGCGTTGTTTAACTCAATTTGAGTTTTCATCTCTTGTTGGACGATACCCATATCCGTCATACGATTGAACAAGAGATCGAAATGATCCATCACCTGGTCCCACTTGGACTAGTCATCATCAGCGCTCTTCAACATCTGATCCAACAGAATTTGGGTCTGCTTGGATGGTTTAGGATGGGAAGGCTTAGACGGAGCCGTGACTGAAACTGGTGGAACAACAGGTTCGGTTCACACCTCCCCTATTGACTGCTCCACACAACAACTAATCACTGCCGCCTGGAAGTGAGGCTCGACCGAGGAATTTTACACGGAAACAAATGTCCCGCAACCCAAGTCGATGGACACTTCCCCTCCGAACGCCACCACACCGCAATTGAACCAGTTGGCTACGGAATTTTACACGAGAACAAGCGCCTCGCAACCCTCACCACTAATTCAAGCGTGCTAGAAGGAAATGGAGTGAGAAGTTGGAGAAAGTCTCAAAGGGTTCACGCCACCGAACCAAGTTGTTGATGTAGTCCCCCAGTCGAGAATCGTGCCGTAGAGGATGGAACCGCCGACGAACGGGTGGTGATGGCGCCCGCTCGCAGTCGATTGTGGACGAAGAGAAACCCGTTGCAGTGCCGCGACACAGATGGAGGGCAGGAACTGCAGCGGATCCAAGTATCTATGGAGGAGGTGGGGTGGGTGGATGGAAAGTTTGTGGATCTCGGATTAGATGAACTCGACGCCGCTAGCTGACCCGATTCAACCAAAGGAGGGATTTACGGGACCTCTCACCCACACCACAAGGATGCGGGGTGGAGATCAACCCACCGACCGGAATTACGAATCGAAGATCGAAGCTGAGCGGAATCGAGAGCGGAGGCCGAGGATAAACCGTCTCTGATACCACTATAACACCCGTGGCCGCCGGTGTCAAGCTGTCGACGCGAGCACTATAAATAGCACAGATCAGGGAGGAACGCTGGCGAGGTAAGCCCCTGCCTTAGCATGTTCGTGTTTACTTTTTTTTCAATGTGTTTCTTTTACAGAGTTCTGGCATTTGTATACCGGTTACATGACACTGGCCTATGGCCCACGTGACAGAAAAGCAAACGATGAAAAATACGTCTAATAAGAAGACGTCTCGTGCCCTGCTGTGTCCCCTGTGACATGTTCTGACTTCAGGGCCTGTTTGGATTGGAGTTTTTCCATAGGAATTTTAAAGGAATGAGATTCCTTCATTTTGCTTACGTCACCCTGTGTTTGGAATGGAGGAATCCGTCATCCCTTTCCTCTGGAAAGGCTTCCTTTCCTATGCAAAGTAGAGGAAATAAAACATCCACCTCGATCCGTTGGAAAATTTCCTGCGCGTGAAGGATGGACTTACGACCTTGTTAATATCAGTTGAGGAGCCTCATTAGTAGTACCTTGTTTGCTTGCATCTTCCTCCCCAATCGCATCCGGAGCCAACGGCAGACCGCTGCGCGCCAGTAGCTCCTTCCCGCGCTTGGCTGGATGCCCGGCCACATTGTCTCCCCGCGCTGGTTGTACAGCATCAGTGCCGCCGCCGCCACGCCGCTCACGGACAAGCCAGGAGGAGCAGTGGCCACGGCCACGGCTTGCAAACAGCAGCCGTCACTCACGCGTAAGAGGCTCAAGGTAAGAGATGCAAGAAATGAGCAGCAATCATGGAGAGGCAAAAGGATTTGCTGTTGGCTTGCTGCCATCTTATTCTCATCTCTGAGACGAGAGGATAAGAAACGAGGCATTAAAAAAAGACAAGAAATGAGTGGATGAGAGCAAAGGAAACCACAACTGGCATGTGGGTCCACTCCATTTGTTGGACCTACTTGGTCTGATCTCTACTAATCTCTAATTATAAGAAAGAATAATGTGCATTAGTCTAAGCACTTAGATTTATTTCTAGCTCCTCAAATTCCTGAGATATTTCAATTCCTATGTTCCAAACACAACTCCTATGAAATTCATGTGTTTTTCCAATCCTCTGTTTTACCCATTCATTCAATTCCTGTGTTTTCTTGTTCCTGAGTTTTTTACCATTCCTATGTTTTGTATTCCTCCGTTCCAAACAGGCCCTCAGAGTTCAACCGTTCAGTTTAGCGGGAGAGAGAATTTATAAACGGAAGGGGAAGTCAGATGGCTGGATGATTTGCCGACTTACCACACAAAGCTCATCTAGTACCTGTACCTCTGTTCTTCGTCTCTCTCTCTTTGTGTGGCCGACTGGCCGTGTCTCCCCAATCCTCACCGGCGAGGGAACGCGCCGCGGGTTCTTGGGCGCCGGCATTGAGGCCGGCAGCGCGCCAGTATCAGGTGAGTTGTCAGTTCTTGGTTCTTGGGGTCGGGTGCTGAGGATCTAAGCTTCTTTTCTTGGTTCTTGGGCTTCTAGGCTCCAAAGATCAAGCTGCTTTGCCCTCCCCCCCTCCTTTTGGTGTTAAAAGACGCTCTTTTGTTGCGGCGCCGCCAACGAGACTGTAGCGATGTGCGTCGGCATTCGCCCTTTCGGGCGCTGCTGGGTTTGGCGACTTCCGTAAATGAGGTTTCAGGTGATCTATTGATCTGGATTGGTTGTCTCATTCGAGCGGATTGCTTGATGATCTTATTTATAAATTCTTGGGAATGTTTGAGGTGGAGTCCGTACGGTGGCTTGCCTCTGCAAAAATAAACGTCAGGGGGACATCTTTCTGAAATTTCTTCACTAACTTTTATTACATTGCCCTTGTGTGTGCAACCCTGTTGCACTGATTAGCTAAATTCTTGATTGGCGCCTCCGCGCCTAGTCTAGTTTAGGTGGGTTGGATCTGTGAATGCAGTTTGACATCGGTAGATTGGTTACTACTTTCACTTTCTTTGTTTATGTAATACTTCTTCCATTTTGCATCCCAAAGGAAGCGAAATGCATTGTCTTTGTATAAAGGAGGAAAGTACCGTGCGAATGGCTGGGTATCTACGGTGGGTGGATAGGAATGTTGTTACTTCACTGTTTTGACTAGGAATTGTCAAATATGGACTATCTAATTTAGTTTTATTTCGCAATCAAACACTAACATAAAGGAAGTGGAAATTTTTCATACTGTTTTTTTATGAGTTTAAGGGCCCATGCCCCGGCCTTTCAATTAACACCAAAAGACCAACAGAGTCGTTTACAGTGCAAGGATTGCCAAATTTGTCCACCTGGACTTTACAGTTCATCCAGAAAGAAGCAGGAAAAGCTACCAACGCTAAGATAGCACAGGACCAAAGAAACTAAGCGCCTAGAGCAAAGCTTCATCCACAGCCTTCCACCAGAATTTTTCATACTGTCATGAGAGGAACACAGAAAGTTCATGAAAATATCAACTTTTGGTGAAAATAAGAATGCACTATTTTGTTTTCTGTAAAATCAAGTCGACCTTATCCATTTTCTCAGTGTAAAACTGGTGGTGTGCGAAGAATATGTCTGCCAGTTGTGCCAATGCTTACTTTCGTTGTTATTAAAGCTCATGTCAACACAGGTTGTTCTCTGTTTTTTTTTTCAAGTTGCATCAACCTTGTTCTGTTTTCATGTGATTTCAGGACTATATATTCCCTTACCCCACTAGACATGTTTTATATTAGCTTAGCAAGTTGACCGTTTAACTCCAGAATAAACACTAATTGATTTAACAGAGCTAATAATGTGATAGGTAGAGTCAAATCTGCACATGGGTGCATCAGGTCTCTTATTTATATACATAATTAAGTGTTTTTCACAGTGAACGTGTACCAGTAAGTGGGCCTATCTATGATTACACAATAATGATCACGAGGGACCATTGGGTTGTTACATTGAGACTGATTAATTGTATGCTATCATCTCTGTTACTTTTCTTATGCCCCTCTGTCTATTTCTCAGGAGTTTTTTTTTTCTCGAACACGCAGGAGAGCTGCGTATCATTATATTAAGAAGAATAAAGGAGTGGGTTTAGAAACCCCATACAGCCACACACATACACACACCCTTTTACATCTAATGTTGTACCTCTCTCTCAAATTTCAAACTTGACCCAAGACCACTTATTTCTCAGGAGCTCAGAGGTCATTCAATTCTGGGGGCATCAACTATATTCAATTTTCAAAAAAAATGGCCTCCTGTTTTATGTGTGGGACAGGCATGAAACAAAATACTGAAAATGAAGGTGAGCATTTTTGTATAATACATCTGAATTATAAAATCTTCTGTCTAGAAAAGAAAAACTCCTGATACATTTACATTTATGTTCTGGCTGTGCCAGGAGGAAGCAAGGTGAAGATTTTTTCCTATCGTGAGATGAGGAAAGCTACACATGATTTTAGTGGGGCAAATAAGATCGGTGAGGGCGGTTTTGGCTCCGTTTTCAGGGTAATTTTCATAGTTGGCCACTTCAATCAGGTTTAATGTCTATTGTATCGAATTGTCTTATTTAAGCTTTACCCTATTTGATCAGGGAAAGCTTAAAGATGGAACAATTGTCGTGGTGAAGGTCCTTTCTGCTAGTTCAAGGCAGGGTATCCGAGAGTTTGTAACTGAACTTACAGCAATTTCAGATATCGTACATGAAAACCTAATTACCTTCGTTGGTTGCTGTGCCGAAGGGTCTCATAGGATTCTTGTGTACAATTATCTTGAGAACAATAGTCTTTCATATACACTTCTAGGCGACATGCTTACC
Source organism: Miscanthus floridulus (assembly GCF_019320115.1). Taxonomy (NCBI): domain Eukaryota; kingdom Viridiplantae; phylum Streptophyta; class Magnoliopsida; order Poales; family Poaceae; genus Miscanthus; species Miscanthus floridulus. The sequence continues at coordinate 51,662,051 of NC_089587.1, read as the reverse complement.
AACTTTATTCCTTTAACAAGTCAATTTTCTAGTAGATATGTGATATGTGTACTCATATGGTATTGCAGGTTCAGGCCGGAGCAACATCTGATTCAATTGGAGTGCCCGTGTCAAAATTGCTGTAGGTGTTGCTCGTGGGCTTGCTTATCTTCACGAGGAAATTTGCCCCCCTATAATTCATCGAGATATAAAGGCAAAGCAATATTCTTCTTGACAAGGATCTTACCCCAAAGATTTCTGATTTTGGGTTGGCAAGGCTCCTCCCGCCCAATGCAACTCATGTGAGCACTAAGGTTGCAGGAACAATGTAAGCATAACCTTGCTTTGGATGTTTGAATGAATTATTGTGTACAATATATTTAGTTCTTATCTGCATTGTTTTTTTTTTGTTCCTTTTCAGAGGATACCTGGCTCCTGAATATGCTGTCAGGGGACAAGTGACAAAGAAATCAGATATCTATAGTTTTGGTGTTGTGCTACTGGAAATTGTTACTGGTAGATGTAACCACAATAGTAGATTGCCTCATGGAGATCAATTTCTGCTTGAGAGGGTAAGCGCTGTCATACTTTGTAAGCCTACGCTTCAGTTTGAGGTTCTCAGTTTAGTTAGCTTTCCAATGCTGAAGTTATCATTTAGGGCCTGCTTGGAACACAGGGATTTGATGACTTCCACAGGATATAGATTAACCAGACCTAATATTGTTTAGTATTTGGTATTTGATGAATTAACTGTAACTATTGTATTTATAGTCTGTCATTTATATTCGGTCAGCTACCAAACGTCTTTTGTAGCTAAACCTAAAGAGTCATATGGTTGTAGCTCGCCTTGTCATGTATCCAAATAAAGTAAAATATACCTTAAAAATGAATGACGTTCCAAGTACAAACACTCAAGATATATTTTTTTCTCTGTGGTCAAGCTCACTTAGCTGGGTGTTCCTGAATTTGAAAGTTTTGTGGGTGCTCTTGCAGACATGGGCATACTATGAGCAAAGAAAACTAGAGGAGATCATAGATGCTGAAGTAGGGGAGGACATGAACGTTGAAGAGGCATGTCGTTTCTTGAAGGTTGGTCTACTATGCACCCAAGATGCGATGAAACTGCGTCCAAACATGGCCAACATTGTCCTAATGCTGACAGGAGAGAAGTCTCCATGGACAGGGTCACCAAACCAGCCCTGATCGGCGACCCATACCTCAATGGAAACAACGATCAGAGACCAAGCAATGCAGACTCTACCACATTGAGATCCTTTGCCACGACTGAACCTTTAACATCATCAGAAGCAAACACAGAGAGGTCTCTGTGATAAAAAAAAACTTGTATACAAAAAATATCGTAGATTAAAGGGGGAGAGAGAGATGGAGAATTATTTTTGTGGATGCTGCGATGCTAAAAAATACTGCATCGCTTCTGTTGATTATGTTTGTTTGTTATTTCATTTTTTTTTTGTATATACTTGAAATGAAACCATTGGAGTGAAACGAGGATTGAATATGCTTTACTCATCTGTGTTAGTAGTACATATATTGAATCATTAGGGTTTCTACCATATTCAGTTTTTCCAGAATCTGTCTTTTATCTTTTCAGTCTGATCACCTTGAATTCTTGCAAAAATGCTAGCAGTGCCAGTTTATCAAAGTGATCTGGACTAAGTTTACCGCTTTGGATAGTACGGAGTACTACCTTTGCGCCTGGATTCGCATGTCTTGTGCCTTCCAGCAAGTGCCATTCAGAAGACGAAATTTACCTATGAAACACGTATGGATTCATAGAAAAGTTTGAACTGAACGTGAGAACATCTCAATGCAAAGAATGGAAGGAAGGTGAGAGTGCATCAGAACTTAGAGCCTGAAAATTTAGCAACTCCCTGAGTTTCTTCACACTTCATTACAATGTAAATATTTGTCTTTCACCGATTATCTGAAGTTTATGAGGTGCATATCCATCCCTTAAACCTGATTGTGGTAAGAATAAGAATAAGAAACCTGAAATTTATCTCAGCAAAAACCCATACAAGACTATTCATAGCGTTTTTTTGGGGGAAAGGGGCTATTAAGTGTGTGTACTTGGAGAATCCATACCTTGCAGCGACTTGGTAGCAAAATATCATTTATTCACGTTCATCTGCACATAGAAACATATTTGGAGAATAGAGAAACAGGAACAACCGAACAAGAAATAAGGACACGGTTCCTTCATTAGCAATCCTATGTACAAATACTACGCCAAGCCATTAGTCCAATAATGAATAATCTAATCTGTAATCTGCATACTAGTCAAATTTAGGGGGTGTTTGGTTCGAGCTACTAAACGGTTTAGTCACTTTTAGTAACTCCAGAGTCACTAGAGAGGACTAAAGCCATTTTAGTAGCTTTTAGTCATAGCGTTTGGTTAAAAAGTTACTAAAGTGACTAAAAGCTACTAAATTTAGTAGCTACTAGATGAACCAAACAGGCCCTTAATCTGCATGTACACTCAGTACTAACACTCCAGACCTCCAGTAGGACAGCATTTCACAACCACTATCCAGCAAACAACACAGATCTATCTCATATCCCAAGGGGGTGCCACATCTGTAACATGCCATTTTCCTGGTTCCAGTTGCAATTTGGAGTCAGCTCCAGTACTGAACTAGTACTGTTGTTTGAGACACTGCTCATCACTGTCCTGATGGATTCCTTCTCGGAGGTGTCGAACGCCAAAAGGTCCTCAAGGCTCACTGGTCTCTTGAACGGCAGTGCCGGCAGACCGGAGAAGCAGGACACCTGCTCTGAAACCTTTGGTGCGGCACCGTAGTTGGTGTAGGTGTCAGCGAGGGGTGCAAGCGGCAGGGCAGCCAGCAGTTCTGGCCAAGCCGATGGGGTGCCGTCCTGGGCATCTTCAGAAGCTGGCCTTGGGGTGGTTGTTCTGCTCTTGTAGAACACCCTGCATAGCACCCAGTCCTCCTGAATTTTGCAGAGATATGTTATGTTATAGTCCATATAGAAATTGCAAGTGATATATGGCTGGAAATATGAGGCCTGTTGAAATTGAACATATATCTTGGCTGGATCCAGTAAAATCCTTATCCTAGGTAGGGCAAGAATATTCTGAATTCTGATAGGCTGATTCAGTAGACTGATGTCATACATAATGTTGATGCAATGCAACTAACATAACCACCCTATGTAACAAGTTGCGTTGAATAGTTTCATTTTCTGGAGTTGGTTACTTGTTGAGGAATAAGCAATCATACAAATGTTTGGCAATTTGAAGTAAAGAATTAGTGAACTGGAGAGTCATCACATCCTTTTCAAGGGAATGTTCAGCACAATAATTTACTCTACTATGTGATGTTGATGGAACTGACATAACATCATTTACAACAAGCTACTTGAAGGACTTTGTCTTGGAAGTTTGTAACTTGAGGAAATTAGCAAAACTACAGACCTGACTGTTTAATTGGCACCATGAGTAAAAGAAGAATTAGTCATACAGAGAGTCAAATAAATCGTTTTCAAGGGAATGTTCAGTACATTAATTTACTCCATTCACTGTGGCTCATCTGATGGAATCAGTTGAACAACTATGGATTGGACCATTGCAGTGACGTAGGCATGAATCGACAGAAAGATAGTAATGGATAGGGAGACTAGACCATGAATAATGGCACCGTGCATATACAATAATTGGGGTGGGCAACTTGCAGGTAGTTTTGTCATGGGAGAATGTTGAATGAGACCTACTACATGCTTGGATAGAGCCAAAGAGTAAGAGCTTGCCCAAAACAACTTCGGAGACCATTTTCTAAAAATCCACAAACAGCAAACGCTCTCACTGCTATTTTTTTTGTACTAAATTAAAAAAAAACACCACTACTCGACTTTAAGGTTTGTGACAGCCTTATGGTACAGTCCTTGGAAAAAAGAAAGCATGGCAGTCGGTTCGTTTCGGCTAGATTGACTCATAAGTCATGATCTGAAAGCTGGTATGGCGTGAGAGAAAAATACTATTCATTGTCTATCTGATAGCCAAATACAGGCTTCCAAGAATATATGCAGATCTAGGTTACCTTCGTTGCCGCAGCTGGTAGGCACGGCGCGGCGTGTGGGTGGAGGCGGAACTCGTGCATGACCCACTCCGTCTTCCTCCCCTTGGGCGCTCGGCCCCGGTAGAACACCAGCGTCTTGCGCATCCCCACCACTGCCGCCGACGCATCGTTGCCACCGCCGGCGACGATGGCGCGGTCCTTGCCGGTGGCCTTCCAGTAGCCGGAGCGCGTGGCGCGGTTGGTGCGCTGCCCCGTCGCGTACTTGCGATCGCGCAGGTTGAAGAAGTACCACTCCTTCGCACCCACGCACGCAGATTCTGTATATAATCAATAGGAGAAAAATATGTGAAGCTCCACAGATGGTTTCGTGGTGTAGTTGGCTATCACGTCAGTCTAACACACTAAAGGTCTCCGGTTCGAACCCGGGCGAAGCAAATTATTTTCCTTTTGCACAACTACTGAATTAGTTTTTTGTTGTTTTTTTTTTCCTTTTGCAGAACTACTGGTATTGTTACTGAATTAGTTTTTTGTTCTTTTTTTTCCTTTTGCAGAACTACTGGTATTGTTAATTTCTGCAATCAATTAGATTTAATTTGCTGATAGTGGATGTACGGAGCATGAGAAGAGAAGAAAAAAAATCACTGGATCGTTGAGTAGCTATCAGTATAACTAGCTAGTGTAAGTACGTACAGACCTGGAAGGTCCCATGGCTCGCACTTGTTGAGGTCGACGTCGACGATGGCAGCGCCGCCGCGATGGCCATGGCCGGAGAGCTTGTGGAGGAGGTAGTCCAGCACGAGCTCGTCGTCCCTGGGGTGGAACCTGAACCCCGGAGGCATTCTTGCCTCCATCATGCTGATCGACGAGCTCATCTTCTCCTAACTATCTTTCAGAGAGAGACAAACTGAGAGGTTTTGAAGGCCAGCTGCAGGGCAATAATGGGAGTGAAGCACCTCATGATTCATGAAGCAGTGGGATGTGGTATAAATAGGGTGCACAAGTCATCCATGCAAAACTTGCCAGTTTCTACTCCCATATGCTCGAGTATATTGATCATTCTTATATATACATATATAGGTCCTATGGGGTGCAAGAGGCTAGCTAAGCTTGTGGTTTCAAAATGGTACTAACCAGCTAGAGTAGTAATAGGTCAATTCAAGCGCCACATACATGCCCACATCAATCCAGGTACTCCGATCCCAACTCTCTCCTTCCATTTTGTTCTGCTATTTTTTTTTTCTTGCAGCTGATTTAACTAAACTGCTACAGTACATCATAACTGTCCACTAAACAACAACAGCAACATTATTAAATAAGTCTATCTCTTTCTCTTTTTTCTTTTATGAAATACAAGAGACCTAGACACTGACTCCTATATATAAACGAACGCCCGTAATAACCCTAAATGAATAGGGCCGTTTGTTATGAAAATAAATTTAGAAAAAAATGGGAGTACACATGTTAGGTCTAGGACTTACGTCCTAGATATATAGATACTCTTTCTATCCTAAAAAAATGTAATCACATATAAAGACAAAATTAGCATATAACAAAAAAGACACATGTATCCTACTCGTTTTATTCTCCACATGCATGTGTTGATGAGACAAAAGCAAATGATTAAAACTATAAACTTTATTCCATCATCCATCTATAGAGCACACTTTTTTTAGGATACATCACACCTACTCACAAGACTAGAGTTGCATTCTATGGACAACACATAAGTCCTAGAATTGCATTTTTTTTACAATGGAGGGAGTACGTTCTCCCATAAACGATCAACTAAATAAGCTACACTTATTTAGCAAATAAAGCCTCTCCTTATTATTGTTACCTTGGTCCTATCACAGATGGTCCTATCACATGTGGTTAGCTTTATGGTAGGAAATTGTACTCTCTTTTTATTTTTACCTTTGTCAAGATTAGGTAATTGTACATGTACCGAGTATATAGTTATATGCTCACACCTGCATGAAAAAAAAAGTTATGAAATAATAAATTATCACAGTCACTAAGGCCCATGTTTGGTTTCTAGGAATTCAAAAGTAATCTAATAATAGATATGGTTTCAATTCATCTTCGTCCTATATTTTAGTGTTTGGATTATGTTCACATTTGGAAAAGGCAGCTGCGGCGTGTATATGTCCGTAAGGGCATAGGAGTAATAACTGACGAAAAGTGTTTTTTTTAAAGATGGCCGTAGGGGCGTCGTATTGTAGAATTGATGAAGTTATCATATATATAGGTACTTCATCCGTCCCAAATTATAAGTTATTCCAACTTTCTTGAAGAGTCAAAACATCTCGAGTTTGACCAAAATTATAAAGATAATTATAAAAATTTATGACATCAAATAGGTATACTATGAAAATATAATTAATAAAGAATCTATTGACACTTATTTTGTATCCTAAATGTTATTATTTTATTATATAAATTTGGTCAAAGTTGAGATGTTTTGATTCTCTAAGAAAGTTAGAAAGACTTTAGAATTTGGGATGGAGGGAGTAGTATATAAGACTTTTTAACTACTGTCATCATGTCACACATATAACAAATATACAAAGACAGAGGAACGTGACTGCCGGTAGATTATACATGCGCAGAGGATTCCTCACGACATGTCCACGTGCAAACAAATGGGCAAAATTTCATTGTTCCCAAAGTGATGAAGATGCCAAGTCTTTTCTAGTAACTAGTAGTCGAAACATATATACTACCTAAACACAAGCGTTTGCTGGTCCTTTTGCCGACACAGAAACAACAAAGTTGGAGAGTTATATACCCAAAAAGTGAAGATGCTCAACTTTTTCAGTCATAAGGATATTTTGCAACATTAAGAGAATTCCAATTCTTGACACTAGCTAGCATCAATTGAAGCTAGCTGGTTAAATACACCATGAACAAAATGGCGTACTAATACACATTCCTCCTAAAATAAATGGCTAATTAGGTTACATGCATATTTATACCCTGTAGAGAAAAAGAAGATAGGCACACATGGTTATTGTGGGAAGCATGCTGTGGTGAACAGTACGATGATATTTAGTTTCTTCCTCTTGGCTGTACAATTATCGGGTCAGTTTGTTCACATAAAAAATCAGATGGTCGCGGGACCAACAGAAGGATATATATGGCAAATAATCAACGGTAACAATTAATTGGCATAGGGTTCGGACGTCACAGTTGTGCAAAAGATAGTGAAAGGGACTCTTCTGCTTTAATGAATGGTAGAGCTTTGCTTGCTAGGTTTATTTTTGAAGGTTAAAGCTTTAATTTGCAATGTTCTCTCTTTTTCTTTCTTTTTTTGTAATGGTGAAAATGACACAAATACTGAATTATGTAGATGAAGAAGCAGCTTCTTTATTTTTGCGATAAGATGTCTCAGTTAGATTTAACCTAGCTATAGCTAGTGAAACTGATTAATCCATTGTTGATCATACTGCCACTTATATCACACAATTGGCGGATTGGCATGTGTTGACAATGGATAGATGTAATACAGAAAAAAAACATAACAAAGCAATTGAAACTTTCCATATATGTGCCAATATGCCTGCTGAAAGAGAGGCATCACTAGCTGACAAGTCACAACATGCATGCACATCACATATAAAATATTTATTTATTTATTTCCTAGCTTTCAAGATAGAGAGTGTGCTCTGAAATCTTATCTGCACAGGCTTGACGACGATATGATTGGCCATCCGAAACTGACCGCCGGCATAGTACAAGCGACGTTAACCCGGTGGGGGTAGCTTCACGTGGCCTCTCACGTGCCACCGCCCACGTGTCCACGGCCATGGCCGTGCGATCCGAGATGAACGGTCTGGAAATCGCAAGGGAGTCACCGTCTAGGGGCCATTGAATGCTGCCTGCCCTTATGGACAGAATGCCCAGCTTTTATCCGGAGCCTGTTCGGCTGCTAGTAAAGAAAAAAATACTGTAAAGAAAAAATGCTATTGGCTCGTCTATTATTGGCTGCACTTACGCATGAGATGAGATGCTATATATGTACAGTGTATGATAGAGATGTACAGGATGCTACGCTACTGTGATATTGCGGCGCTCATCTTTCACAAGTGGAAATGACTGGTCATAGTCTAGGGCATTTATATAAAGTAAATTATGACCTACCTCATGTAGATTTATCTGGATGGGACAATGTCTTGGTGGCGGGGCATTTGTCCACTACCAGTACTCTTATATCAACCTCAGCAAAGCCTCCAAATAAATTCCTATTTTTTTTTTATTTCAGGGCTTTTCTATGTTTATTAAGGGTCCTACTTTTCAGATCCAACTCCAATAATATCCTTCAATTTTGAATCCCTACTTTTTTATGACCCATTTGTACATGATTCACATAACTCGCGCGCCATCCTTGAGTCCATGTGTGTAACACCCTAAAATTTATACTTTCGAAAATATGATTAAAATGGTTTATTTATGAATTTTTGTGCACATGAAATATAGGACAAATAATATTTTTCATTATATTAAAATTCATCATAAGGAGTAGCAACATGGATGTGCATACATGCCGGTGCATTTGATTTTATTGCAATGAGTGGTTGAATCCAAAATTCAAAATGAATTCAAATCGCTTTTGAAAATAAGTTTGAAAAGAGCTCTGAAATAAAAGAAAAGAAAAGAAAAAGAAAATTTGAAAATAAAAGAATTTAAAAAGTTGTAAAATTTATTTTGGAAAACTTACCAAAATTGCTCATTTTATTTGAGTTGAAAAGTATATTTGAAACTCTATTCGAATTTGATTTGGTTCATAATTGAATTTGGTTTTGAAAACAAAATAGAAAAGAATTTGAAAAATGGAAAATCCTCTCTCTTCTCTTCTAGCCCGCGGCCCAGCGTCTTCTTCCCGCTTGGCCCAAGCCACGCACCGGCCCAATCCCTCAACTGGCCTGCTTAGCTCGACTCTCTCCCTTACCCCTCTCTCCCTCGTGGCCCGGCTCACACCGGCACGTAGGCCCGCGCGCGAAGCCACGCACCCGCTCCCTCTCTCGCTGACCGGTGGACCCGCTCTGTCGGCACCATCTTCTTCGTCGCGCGTGTCCGCCCCGGACTCCGCCGTGCCTCCGTTTGCTCCGCGCCGCTCACGGCTCCTCCTATTGCCTTGCGTCCTAAGTCACTTCCGGCCATAAATACCGAAGCCATGTCACCTCATATTCCGAGCCTCGGAGCCGCAGCCGCCTCGCTGAGTCGCCAAATCGCCGCGCCGAGCCACAACCCTAGCGTCGCCGTTCGCCGTCGCCTCGCCAAGCACAGCGCCGCCTCCGTCCGCTCCGCGTCTCGGTAAGATGCTTGGTTGGATTCGCCGTTTTCTTCTCTATCTTCCGGTGCCTTTCTTTAGCGCAGCAGAGGCCCATAGTTTTTTTCCCCGTTTTCCCCCGCGAGCTCCTCACTGCCGGGCATGGACCACTACGCCGAGCTCTCTGCTCTGGGCGACAATCTTGCCCAAACCACCGTAGCCGCCCCTGTTTCGATCAACGCTCAATATTAGATCGTGTTAATTCATACCCCTTCGGTCCACCGCGAACCGTGGACGGAGTCCACCGCCGCTAGTCCATGCCATAGTGCACGCGAACCACCGCCACCAGTCAGTTGCTGCGCGCCACGCAGCCGCTGACTTGGTCAGCGCCGTCAGCCCACGTCATTTTGCAAAAAGGTCCTCCGGTTATTGGAAAATCAACCCTCCATTCTTTTGTATTAAAAATAAATCAGTTTTAGCAGTTTTTCTTTTGGAAAACCCCCTGAGCTTTCAACTAATAGGAGCCGCTGTCCAGATCTCGTTTAAAACCATATTTCATTTATTTTATTTCAAAAATGAGGTCCAGAAATTTACATCAATGCCATTGAACCTTATTTAACTCATATCTTTCTTATTTTAGCTCTGATTTGACCCATTCAAGTTGTGTTAGATTCGCAATGACATAATCTACGCATTAGTATCAATGTTTTCCATGTCAAGAGATCTGGAATTTTATGGTTTAAATCCTAACTTGAATAATGATTATGTGATTGGATTTTTCTAATTAAAAGTAACTTAGGCTTTTCGCCTTGGTCAATTATACGATTAGTTTACCTTGTTTTTCTAAATCAAGTATAATTTGTCTTAACTCAATTAAGGTATTTCTCTGAAGTATCTTATACATGTTTTATATAGCTAAAATAAATAAAGTCTATAGTTTCTTTTCGAAGTAAATCTATCGATAGATGTATCTTTTTTATCCTAGCTCCGATTAGCGTGCTTTTCGTGTCTGTGTGATCATAGTAATACATAGATTTGATTTCAAATTCTTTTTCACTGATTGATGTATTGTTCTAATATAGTTATGTTTGAATGCTATGCATGTTTGTTCGGATGCTAGTGTGGTGCTTAATGATCTTATCCAATCGGTGAGTTTTACGTGGTGATCAAGAGGAAGTCCTTTGAAGGTTACAATTCAATAGAAGAAGGATCTAAGTTTAAGGCAAGTATAGCATATGATCTTCCTTGTTGTCCTATACACCTTTAATCATTTAATTCATGCTGTATGTGTTTACCTTGATTACCACTAAGGATTCCCTAGTACTTTGTACCTTATTCCTTGACACATTTGGGTTATTGCATTGGGTAGTATGATGCTAGTGCCCAACTACAACCATGATCTTGTAACTTGACTAATAGAATATGCAATAAACATTAAAAGATGCTTTTTAGCAACATAGAACAAGGGGGCTAGAGCATTGGGCTGTTTTATGGAGCTCTAGATTTCTCTCCCTAAGGACTTATCTGTAAGTGATCATCCGGAACTTACAATACAGCTATGAGGGTTACATGGCTCTGACTTTAGCTTAGTATGAGGACATTTTCTAGCTTATTAGTGGTTACCTTTATTGGCGTAAGAATGGCTTACCGAATCGGGTATAGTGCGGCCTCTATCCCCCTGTGTATAGGCTGCGCGTCATTATGCCATCGGAAAGGGGGGCTCTACATCTGTTTGCCGAATAAATCTAATGGTCCTAACTTGTTAGACGAACCTTTGAAAGGCTCCAAAGTGAACCCTACCTGCTCACCTTGAAAGTGTTTTGGGAGTAATTAACCCGGGCATATGGATATCACGACTCACAGTGAAAGTGTACAACCTCTGCAGAGTGTAAAACTGGTATATCAGTCGTGCTCATGGCCACGAGCGGCCTTGGAACATTTACATAATAGATGATCATAATGGCTAATGATGATGATACTGATGATGAAGACACATCATAAAAGCACAAGTTCTTTCTATAGTTAAGCAAAGTCAAATGTTTTGGAACGCGATATAACCCAAACAAATGCAGAAGACACATAACAAATGCATAAATTATTTCTGTAGTTAAGCAAAGCCAAATATTTTGTTATGTGATGTGTAACACATACAAATGCACAAATTATTTCTATAATTAAGGAAAGCCAAATATTTTGTTATGTGATGTGTAACACATACAAATGTAGAAGACACATCACAAATGCACCAATTATTTCTATAGTTAGGCAAATCCAAATATTTGAGTATCTAATGTAATCGAAACAAAACGCAGAAGACACATCACAAATGTATAAATTATTTGTATAGTTAAGCAAAGTTAACTGTTTTGGTACATGATGTAAGACAAATGTAGAAAAGACATCACAAATAAACAAATTGTTTCTATACTTAAGCAAACCAAATGTTTTAGCAATTGATATAACCGTGACAAATGCAAAAGACGCATCATGTATGCATAAATTATTCATATCCTTAAGCAAAGCCAAATGCTTTGGTACACGTGTAACATAGACAAATGCAGAAGACATATTACAAGTGCACAAATATTTATGTAGTTTAGCAAAGCCAAATATTTTGACATATGGTATAACCCAAACAAATGTAGAAGACACATATGAAATCCACAAATTATTTCTATAGTTACGAAAAGCCAAATGTTTTTATATGTGATGTAAGTATGCAACCCAAACAAATGCAGAAAGACACACCTCAAATGTAGAAATTATTTCTATATTTGAACGAAGCTAAATGTTTTTGGTACGTGATTAACTGAGACAAATGTAGAAGACACATCACAAATACACAAATTATTTCTATAGCTAAGTAAAGCCAAATGTTTTTGTATATGATGTACGACACATAAGAAATGCATAAATTATTTCTATAATGAAACGAAGTCAAATATTTTTGATATATGATATATCCCACACAAATACAATCATATCTCATGGAATAAAAAAATAAAATAAAATATTAGAGTAAAATGAAAAGGAGGATTTTTTTTAAAATAAAATAAAAATGAAAAATAAGAAAATCCACAGAAAACATAAAAGAAAAGAGAGAGAGAGAGGAAAAATAAAAGAAAAGATAGAAAAACGAAAAAGAATAAAACATGAAAACAAAGAAAATGATTAATTATTTTCTTTATGCCTCCCAAAAACACCGTTTATTTGAGCTGCTCCTAATCCATATTGGTTCACGTCAGATGTGCCTTCGCGGATGACAACCATCTCGTCACCTGCAACCTGTAATGTCTATCCATTGGACCAGGACACTACTACAGAAATGAGATTTAGTCTTGATTGGGAACTAGCTCTACTTCTGGTTTCTTAACCGGGACTAATAATCCGGGACTAAAGGTGTTGTTCTTTAGTCCTGATTTGCCACAACCGGGACTAAAGATCCCCCAGCTTTAAAAAAAATAATACCTCCCACCGCTGCGTCCCGTGAGATTTGAACCCAAGACCTCATGCACTGCCTCGCGCGTAGCTTACCACCCCACCTACACAACACTACCAACCGAGACTCAAGGGTCCTTTAGTCCGGGTTGGTGTTACCAACCAGGACTAAAGGGTCTACCTTTAGTCTGGGTTGGTATTACCAACAGGGACTAAAGGTTGGAGGACTTTTAGTCCTGGTTGATGTCTCCAACCGGGAGTAAAGGTCCACCTTTAGTCCCGGTTGGTGTCTCCAACCGGGACTAAAGGTCCCCTGCCACTGTGCCGAGCGCAGTAGCCGTGGGGCAGGGACCTTTAGTCCCGGTTGGAGACACCAACCGGGACTAAAGGCCTCTCTAGTCCCGGGGACAAAAAGTATCGAGGCTAAAGCTAAATTAGGACATCGTTCTAGAGTCTGTTCTCTAGTAGTGGGAGAAGAGAACAAAAGTAATAATAAATAAAGGCCCAAACCATCACCTGCAGCCAAAGCCCATATCATCGGACGCGGAAGAAGTGGTCGGCGCCGTTAGCCCGTTAGCCCTTTACGACTGGTCGGACTGGAAGACTTGCACGCAAAACTTGCGTTTGCATGAGGTGTCATGCCTTCACAATCCTACCAGTCCGCTAGCCATGCCTTCCCGCGGCCTCGGCGGGCGCGCGCGCCGCCGCCAGAGAGAGGCAGCGACGACGACGGACTGGGCGGGCGGCCTGGGAACGGACGTGCTCCTGGCGATCTTCCACCGCCTTGACCACATCGACATCCTGATGTCCGCGGACCACGTGTGCCACTCCTGGCGCCGCGCCGCGCGGGAGGAGCCCTCGCTGTGGCGCCGCATCACCATGCGCGGGCACGAGGGCATCGCGCGCAGGCTCAACCGCGGCGGCATGGCCTGCGAGGCCCTGCGGCGCAGCGCGGAGGCGTTCTGCGGGCAGTACGCCGGGGTCAACGGCTTCCTTATGTACCTCGTTGAGCAGTGAGAATGAGAATCGTCCCCCTGTTGAGAAATTTTATTTACTGCTTGATCGATATTGCACTTCTTCGTTTGATTCGGTTGCTAGCTATCTCGTTGCTTGCCGACTAGCTGCATGTTGTTTTGATTGCAATTTTTGATATGTCTATTCATCTCGTCCATAACTTTTTTGATATGTCTATTCTTTCTAGACATGTCTGATCTGGTTGTCCAAATTAGCCAGCTTTCTATCTTTTCAGATTTGTGACTTAGGCCAATAATGTTATTGTATCAGCTAGGAATGGTTCTAAATTTAAAAATCTACAAATAATGTCTGTTGCAGGTCTATTTCAGAGTATGTCAGACTTTGTGCTGTGGTCACAAATTTTGCAGGGCTGATTCATACAGATCCAGTGCCATACACACTGATCATGTGTCTGTATTCTGTAATATGTTTTTGCAAAATTGAAAAGACCGCTCCTAGATACAACTACACATTTAAGCATTGTTTGTAGTTTTCGTCCAGCCTTTCCACCTTTTTTTCATTAATTGTCATCAAAGATGCCAACTATCAAATGCCGTTTCTACCTATCCCTAGTATATACACTTTCAAGGTTGAACGGGCAAGAAAAAGATGTACCTCATGACATACCACCCTAGAGTATAGCAATATTCAACTTCATTATATGATTTATTTATGTGCTACAAAGCACAATAGCTTCAGAAGAGAAGGTGGATTGTGGGGACATATCCAAAAACTAGACATATCTGTATGTTTGTTAAACTCTTACAGTAATCCTGGCGACTTTGTTACATTCACATGTTAGTTATGTTTACGGCTTGAGTGGTATACTAAGTCTAGTTATTTTTACTGCTTGAATGGTTTACTAAGTCTGTCCTCAGCAGTAACAACTGCAAAGTTTATTGTCATAATCTTATGACAGTCCCTGAAACTTTTGAAGCAAAAATGCACTGCTATAGCAAGATTTGAAAAAGTATCTTTGAATTCTGGAATGGGTACATGCTTCAGAGTTATGTTTGTAATTAATTTCTACACTGAAGCTAACTGAAAATTTGTTTATCTTGTATCCTGACATGTAAATTCTGAGTTAGGCTTATAGTTCATCCATTACCACAAAATCACTGGCTCGATGAAACTGCTGTAGGCTTATAGCACATATTGGCATAGTCCCAAAATATAGTCAAGTGTCATCACTGCAATGTTTTCTCATACCAGGACACTATATGATTGTTTATATTATAGGAAAAAGGTCATCCTATTCCTATATATAGAATATACCATGTGTTCATCGAAAGGAATACATGCATATCTAAACTTATTTTCGTTTTGACAGAAGTTTAGTAGTGCTGAACAACTTTTCTCTGAATACTTTGTGGTGCCATTGGATCGTTGATTCTTAATCTTAAGGCATTGTGCTAATTTTGCAGGGCCCCTTGTCTGAAGAGCCTTCGCCTTATTTCCTGCAACCTTGTCTCAAATGAAGGACTTACGGAGGCTGTGAAAGGGCTCCCTCTGCTTGAGGAGCTCGAGCTCTCGCTATGACCTAACGTTGGTGGTTTTTTTTTTTTTGTGAGCGATGACGTTTGTGGTTATGAGGTGTACAAGTTTGTTAGCGAAGTATGCCCACAGATGAAGCACTTCAGACTGAGCAATGAAGATTTCAACGTTACTAGAGATTGGAACAAGAACAAGGACGTTGGAGGGATTGCAGGTATGCATGGGCTACGCGCCTTGCAGCTCTTTGGCAATGGTATCAACAATGAGGGCCTAGAAACCATCTTGGACAGCTGTCCCCATCTGGAGTCCCTTGACATACGCCATTGCTTCAGCGTCGACATGGATGAGACTCTGCTCCTCAAGTGTGCCAAGCTCAAGACGCTGAGGCTTCCTGATGACCCCACTGATGACTATGACCATTGGCGGATCCACGGGGGGGGGGGGGGGGGGGGGGGCTGCAGCCCCCCCCGTGAGGGTGATTTTGGCTTGTTATTACTGTAGAAAAAACGTGATTTCACCATTAATTTTCGACATTTGTTCTAAATCTCTATTGATTAGCCCCCCTGAGATGCTCATCTTGGCTCCGCCACTGACTATGACCTTGAGGTTAAAACACCTATCAGGATGTGTGTGATTGACGATAGCCCTTGGTATTCTGATGAGTATGATTCCTATAGAAACCGGCTCCGCTCTCAAGAGTACCTCAACGACTCCGACTCCGGGGATGACACAGATTTCTTTGGTGAGCCATCCCGCTACGAGTGTGACCTTGACAAGTATGACAGGATGCTTCCAATGAGCATGCGCACGTTCCTGAAATAAAAGGCGATCTGCATGCTGAATTTAATTTCATGGAAGCACTCAGACGTTAGTATATCGTCTCTGCTTGCATTGCACGCCCGTGTGCTTTATTATTTTTGTTGTTTCTGCATGACGATGAAATTTGTCTCCGCTTGAATCTTTAGTCTCTGCTTTCATGTTGGTCTATTGATTGATCTTGTGTACGTTAGGTTCACAACAGGGTGGTGAAAAGTTCTCCTGTAAACTTTAGTTTGTCCGTCGTGAAAACTGAAAAGTGAACTCAGTCTGAATGCTGTGGAACTGAAATAAGTGCCAAGTTGCTAGCTTATCTTTCGAAAGCACCTGTTCCTGTGTACTGTGGTTTAAAATCAACGGATTCCAAGAAGCTCCCATCTCTGCCGACGTGGACATCCAAGGTAAAACCAAGGGATTCCTTGCTCCCATCTCTGCCGACGTGGGCAACCAAGGTTCACTCCAGCCGTCCCACGTGCACCGGACTCGCACCCTTAGCTCTGCCATGTGGACAACTAATCAAAATGGTTTTCAACAACGGGGTCATTTTTGGACAAAGACGTTCAATCAGGCCTTTACAAACAGTTCTTTAGAGGCGATTGGATTTACTGGTTACCACTGAAAATGATTATATTTTCAGAGGCGGCTTGTGACACTAGTCACCTCTAAAGAAACTTTCGTATAGGCTGGCTTTGGAGCCGCCTCTGGTACAAATAATTGTATAATATACCTTGGCCCTCGTCGCTCACTCTGTCTCCACTCCCAAACCGCATTGTCTCCCTCTTCCAAACCCCATCGCCTCCCCTCTCCCAAACCTTATCGCCGCAGCCCACGTGGCAATGTCTAGTGGCAGGTGCGACTGCAACACCAAGACCCAGCCGCGCAATGAGCGCGTCCAGTTCACCTCCTTGGGCGGCAGTGGGGGCTAGATCCTGGTGCGAGGTGACCGCATTTACCTCGTCGACTCCGACGATGAAGTGAAGCCCTCTATCATGCGGTTCTTGTTGCAGAGCGTCGGGACCGCCGCGGGGCAGGGCGGGGCGGGGCCAGGCAAAGGCAAGGGCCCGGGGCCGTCGACCGCTGCCACGGGGTGGGGCAAAGCCACCAACACGAAGGATTTGTTGTCGTCCGTGTGCATGCGTCGTGGGCATCTACGTTGTACTGTGTAATCTAAAAAAGAGTTACAAGTAGCTTCTTTGATGGATATTTCAGAGATTATTATATTGTAACATGCCACAGTCGGTTAGTTGCCAACAGCTTCAATGGATATTTCACAGATTATTATATTGTCAAATGCCACACCTTAACAGTATGCATAAAAAATTGGAGCTATGAATTATGCATTTATGCATTGTGAGCATACAGAACCTGGCGCAGTTTTCACAATGGTGCGAAAACAAATATACTTCGTGACCAACACATTGTTTAAGCACTCTCAAAACGTAGCATAAATAATCTATTATACAAATTGATTCTGTTAATATGCTGTCCATATATAAGATGGTAAAGTTGTACAACAAAAGGTACATAACATGGTAGTATATATGCAGAGTGAACCTCATAACTCAAGACCACTCCTTTAACATGATTTCATTTACATTGACCAGACACCGCGAAATCATTGCAGAAAAAGATCGGACATTGCACACTGATTGGATATCATTCAAGGAAGAAACCCAAAATTTCTAGTCTCAGTTTGTCAAATTAAGATGGTGATGACGATGATGAGGCAACTGTAGTAATTCCACCACATTACTACCCTTTGGAGATTTCTAAAGCAATGCTACTGCTTTCAATCATTTAGCCATGGATTGAGTATTTTGGAATACTCAAGTTCTTCACTCTATCACATTTTTTCTGTAGCACGTCATCCATGTTGTAGTACTCAAAAGAGCCAGTAATGTGTAGAGGTTGTAGTATAGGGCAGTTGTCAAGGATGGCCGTCAGTCCCTTTGTAGTAAGATCACATTCAAACAATTCTAGTGACTGTAAATTTAACATCATTGGAATTCCTCCGTCAATAATCTCCAATACCAACTCCTCATCGATACCATAGTTATCATTACAGGATGCGCTGAAACTAATTAAGTTTGAGTTTCATGAGATGGGGACAAGCTTAACAAACAGATTTTAACATATCCTCACTGTGGGTATTAACATAGACAAGTTCAAGATCCTCAAGGAGAGGGTGCTTCTTCTTGAATGCCACATTCAATACTTCATTGGGTATTTGGGTATATCTAGGCATAACAGATGGAGCCTCTCCAAAGAGTTTGCTCTGCAGGAATGTTTTAAAATCAATTAGAATGCATATATGAGTTCATAAATGATAATGCATGATATTAGTGGTATGTAACAAATCTGAAAGAGGAATATGGATCAACCCCCTTGGCTTGTATTGATCTCATGAGCTCATACATATACAGTACAGACTCGGCAACCTCCGCTATCAAAACTGCTAGGCACGAGCTAGGAGACGTGGCATAGCGACTGAGCGGAGGCGCGGCGTGCACGTCGTGGGCGGAGCGGGCGCCGTGTGTGCGCGTGTGTGTTTGACCGATGCCGGTCTACATGACGTGTTTAACCGTGTACATGACTCCGTTATCACCCCCTGCAGCGGCAGCGTCGGGAGCTCCGACGGTGAGACTGGAACGGACCCCTTGGAACGTAGTCGTTGGCAGCCCCTTCGTCATCACGTCGGCGAACTGCTGGTCCGTGGGCACGTGGATGACGCGCAGCACACCAAGCGCCACATGTTCCCAGACGAAGTGGATGTCCAGCTCGATCTGCTTCATTCGTCGGTGGTGGACGGGGTTCTTGCTCATGTAGACGGCGGAGACGTTGTCGCAGTAGGCCACCGTGGCGCTTGGAACGTCGCAGTGAAGCTCGCGAAGAAGCTGCTGAAGCCAAATGCACCCGGCCACGGCGTTCGCCACAGCCCTGTACTCGGCCTCCGCGCTTGATCTCAACACGGTGGCTTGGCGCTTCGACGACTAGGACACTATCGCATCGCCAAGGTAAATGCAGTAGCCGGTTGCCGATCGGCGCGTGTCCGGGCACCCGACCCAGTCGGCATCCGAGTAAGCGGTGGTCTTGTGAACGCCTGTGCCCTGCAAGTGAAGCCCGTACGCCATCGTGCCGCGCACATAACGCAGGATGCGTTTGACGACGGCGAGGTGACACTCCCACGGATCATGCATGTGTAGGCACGCTTGCTGCACCGCGTAGGTGATGTCGGGACGAGTGATTGTGAGGTACTGCAGTGCGCCGGCGATGTTGCGGTACTCGTCGGGATCACGGACAGCCGCGCCTATCGTCGCCGGTAGCTTGGCCTTGGTGTCGATCGGCGTGAGCGCCGGCTTGCAGTTCGTCATGCCCACCCGGTCCAGGAGGTCTTCGGCGTATTTCGCCTGAGACAGGAATAAGCCACGGTCGTGTCGTTGTACGTCGACGCCGAGGAAGTACCGCAGGGGCCCCATGTCTTTCCTGGAGGAGGCCCTTGGTGGATGCACTGAGGACCTTATCGTCGACATAGAGGAAGGGAAACGCCAGGTCTGTCCCACGGCGAAGCACAAACAAGGACGTGTCGGAGCGCGTCGCGACGAAGCCGATGGCGCGGAGGAAGCCGGTGATCCGCATGAACCAGGCCCGCGGTTCCTGCCGAAGACCGTACAGGGACTTGGAGAGGAGGCAGACCGCGTCTGGCTGTGTCGCGCGACGAAGCCGATAGGCTGCTGACACAGTACCCGCTCGTTGAGATGCCCATGAAGGAAGGCGTTGGAGACGTCAAGCTGTCGCGTCGGCCATCGGCGCCCTGCAACCAGGGCGAGCACAGTGCGAATCATCACGGGCTTGACCACAGGTGTGAACGTCTCGCCGAAGTCGACACCTGGTCGTTGAGTGAATCCGCGGACGACCAACCATGCTTTGTAGCGCTCGAGGCTGCCGTCGGGATGGAGCTTATGCTTGAACACCCACTTGCCGGTGACGATGTTCGCACGCGGTGGCCGGAGAACAAGGGGCCACGTGTGGTTCGACTGAAGCGCATCGAACTCACGTTGCATCGCCTCGTGACAGTTGGGATCACGCAGAGCCACGCGCACGGAGCTTGGAATTGGCGAGATGTCGACGGTGGCGCCTACAGACGTGGGCATTGCATACCTCGGGTTGGGCTTGAAGACACCGACACGAGATCGTGTCACCATGGGGTGACGCTGCGGTGATGGCAATTGTTGCGGCGCCAGCGAGCTGGTTTCAGGAGAGCCCTACGTCGACATCCTGGTCGCGGAGGGCGGGGAAGAGGACCCCGGCGTGGTGTCGTAGTCACCGTGCGACGCGGCGGAGGCTGGTGGTGTCATGGCGGGCGACGCCGTAGGTGGCATGACCGCCTACGTCGTCGGTGATGCAACTTGCGGCATTGGCGACGTCGTGAAAGGAGGTGTCGTAGGCGTTGCTGGAACGCCCGACGCAGCGCCTAGGTGCTCGTGTGAGGCAGGTTGTTCAGCCGGACGTCCAGGCATGATCACCACGGTGTCCACGTCAGGGACGGCACCTGTGGTAGTAAGAGAAGGAGGCGCCGAGAGGAGTGCGCGCTGCTGGAAAGGGAACTGTAGCTCGTCAAACACGACGTGCCGAGAAGTGATCACGCGGTGAGTTTCTGGATCATAGCAGCGGTAGCCCTTGTGGTCCGCCGGGTAACCCAAGAACATGCACGCGACGGAGCGTGGGCTGAGCTTATTGGCTACTGTTGCAGACTGGTTGGGATAGCACAAGCTGCCGAACACGCGAAGATGATCGTAGGTGGGAGGCATGCCGAGGAGGAGCTGGTGGGGCGCGTGACCATGCCAGTTGCCCGGCAGGGTCACTGGTTTAGCAGATAGGTGGCCGTGGCGAGAGCCTCCGCCCAGAACGCGGCCAGCGCGTGTGTGTGGAGAAGCATGGCGTGAACAC
The DNA here is from genome assembly GCF_019320115.1 of Miscanthus floridulus. Lineage (NCBI taxonomy): Eukaryota > Viridiplantae > Streptophyta > Magnoliopsida > Poales > Poaceae > Miscanthus > Miscanthus floridulus. Next base: position 51,641,039 of record NC_089587.1, on the reverse strand, counting down.
TGTCATTCAGTTTACGCAGTGTGCGTTCCGCTTTGCCATTTTGAGAAGATGTATACGGGCAAGAGAGGCGGAAGGCAATGCCATTATCGTGGAAGAACTTGCGGAGAGCAAAATTATCGAACTCTCGGCCATTGTCAATCTAAAAGGAGAGAATGGGCAAACGAAATTGACGCTGAACATAAGAACAGAAGGGCAGAAAGGTAGGAACCACATCAGACTTGTTCATCAAGGGAAATGTCCAGACATAATGAGAATAGTCATCGATGATCACCAAATAGTATTTGTATCCTGATATGCTAGGCACAGGAGACGTCCAGACGTCTGAATGAACTAACTAAAATGGGAAATAACTAACTGACGAAGAAGAAGTAAAAGGGAGCCGCACATGCTTCCCAAGCTGACAGGCGTGGCAAGTGTGGGCGGCGGACTTTGTACAGCTGAAGGGAAAGGATCGCAGAGCTGTAGCAAGCTGATCGCGTCCCGGATGTCCCAGTCGTTGGAGCCAAAGCTCGACCGAGGCAGCGGTGGCGTGAAGAGCTTGATGCGTCGGTGGATGCAGCGGATAGAGATCGCCATAGCTGTTACATCGGAGCTTTACCTGGTGGGTATGAAGGTCCATTATGGAGAAACCATAAGGACCGAATTTGACTGACACAACATTATCACAGGTTAGCGATTGAACAGACACTAAGTTTTTGATCAAAGAGGGAGTAACAAGAACATTACGAAGAGCGAGAGGAGAGGTGGAGGTGGGGATAGATGAATTGGTGAGGTGGGTGATGGGCAGGGATGCGCCGTTGCCCACCGTGACAGAAGTAGGAGAAGAGAGGGTTTGGATGTAGAGGAGGTTACCAGGCGCTGAAGCCATGTGCGACGTCGCGCTAGTGTCCAAGAACCAGTCGGAGGTATTGGTGCCAGCGGGTGGAACACCGGCGATAGAACCAGTCGGATCGTAGGTGGTCGGCACCCTAGGGTAGCCTGCGTGCGGGTCGAGATGCGATCCACCAGTGACAAACGCCTGCTGGTTAGGCATGCCGAGACGGGGGCCGAGGACGCCGGCCGCTGAGCACGGAAGGGCATTGGCCAAACCTGGACCATGCCTTGCCACGGGTTGAAGCCGACGGCCCATTGCGCGTTGGGGAAGTTGGGCCGCGGTCTAGTGGACTGTTAGCTAATCTACTGTTACCTTGTGTGAACACAGCAAGGGAAGGCGGCGCCGAACTAGCCCCCTGCTGTGATACTGTAGCCGCTGCAGGTGCAGGCGCCGCACAGCTCACCCGCAACACTGTAGCCATGTAGTGGCCGGCGCAGAGTCAGCCCTGTATGTTATCTAGTTACTATTACAGCATGTGGGCTATACTAGAACTAGATAGATAGAGTTGTATAAATAGACTACCACGGCAACTCTGTAAAGAGAGTTTAGATTTGCCATCACACAGACAGGGCTTCGGCCAACGCTGGTGTCTTGTATTGTGCATGCTTGCTCTGTTCTCCCTTCTTCTTCTAGCTCTGGTCGTAGTGCGTGGCACGGACAATGCCTACTCGTGGTCGGCACGGCTAGTGGGTGCTCGGCAACACTAGTGGGTGCTCAGCAAGATCGGCTGAGTGGTTCACTCGCCTGAGCCGGTGATCCTGTGGGCCAACAAGTGGTATCGGAGCCGTATGAGTGCCGTCGCCATTCTAACCGATGGCGATGACGGGTAGTTCGGAGTTGGGCGACAGCAATGGCACTACTGTGGCTGCCCAGCCACGAGAGGAGGTCGTTGTTCGCACGGTGCTGGAGGTCAGCGGCACCAGTTGGCCGACGCTGACTCGCACCAACTATGGAGAGTGGTCGGTGACCATGAAGGTCAAGCTCAGAGCCCGACGGCTCTGGAATGCTGTTGATAAGGGCACCGACAATGAGGAAGATGAAATGTCAGCATTGGAGGCTATCATCGCTGCTATACCAACAGAGTACAAGGAGTCATTGGGGGCGAAGAGCTTGGCTAAGGAGGCGTGGGAGGCTATTGCGGCGATGCGCGTCGGTTCCGACCGCGCAAAGAAGGCGACGGCCCAGCTTCTGAAGCAGGAGTACGCCCTCCTCAAGTTCAAGGATGGTGAAATGGTGGAGGACTTCTCCCTCTGCCTACAGACGCTCATCAACAAGCTAAAGAGCCATGGTGTCACCATCGACAAAGAGGAGGCGGTCTCCAAGTACCTCCACTCCGTTCCGGCAAAGTACATCCAGATCACTCTCTCCATAGAGACGATGCTGGACTTGTCCATCCTCACCATTGAGGATGTGATAGGCTGTCTGCAGGCGATGGACGAGCGCCTAGAGCAGGCGACAACAACGAAGGACAGCGGGAAACTTCTGCTGATGGAAGAGGAGTGGGCTGCTCGAAGGAACTCCAGGAAGGCAGCCTCCTCCAGTAGCGGTGGCAAGGGCAAGCACCATGACAGGGCTTCTTCGGAGAAGAAGCAGGTCGACCCCAACGCCTGCCGGCGTTACGGGAAGATGGGCCATTGGGCACAAGAGTGCCCAAATCGCAAGCAGGAGAAGAAGGCTCAGGCTCATCTGGCGCGAGCCGATGATGAGGATGAGGCCACTATCCTGATGGTGACGTTCTATGCACTGCACGACATCGAGGCTGAGGAGAAGGAAGAGGCGACGATGGTGGAAGGACCTAGGAGGGCCCTGAAGACCATCAACCTCGACAAACCACGTGCCCAAGTTCACATGGGCGCCGACTAGGAGCAGCGATGGTATCTGGACTCTGGTGCCAGCAACCACATGACGGGCTCCAAGGAATCCTTCTCTGAGCTCGATGGCGATGTTACTGGTACGGTGAAGTTTGGTGATGGCTCAAGGGTGGCTATCCAAGGGCACGACACCATTATCTTCAGATGCTAGAATGGGGAGCACCGCGCGCTAACGGATATATACTACATCCCGCAGTTGCGTTCTAGCATCATCAGCATTGGTCAGCTGGATGAGCGCGGTAGCGAGGTATTGATCAAGGACAGAGTCCTTAGGATGAGGGATCAGGAGCGACGACTTCTTGCCAAGGTGAAGAGGTCCCTGAACCAGTTGTACCTGCTCGACCTGAAGGTAGAGCAGCCAGTGTGCCTGGTGGCAAGGCACTCCGAGGAACCGTGGATGTGGCATGCCTAGTTCGGACATCTCAGCTTTGACGCGCTTGGTCGGCTGGAGAAGATGGTCCGAGGACTACCCCACATCAAGCATGGAGGTGAACTGTGTGACAGCTACCTAGCTGGGAAGCAGAGGAGGCTACCTTTCCCAAAGGCAGCCAAGTATCACGCGGAGGAAGCTCTCGAGCTCGTTCACGGCGACCTCTGCGGGCCGATCACGCCTGCTACATGTGGTGGTCGGTGGTACTTCCTCCTACTTGTGGATGATTGCAGTCGCTACATGTGGCTACAACTCCTGATGAGCAAGGATGAAGCGGCAGCGGCGATCAAGAAGTTCAAGACGTGCGCGGAGGCCAAGAGCGGCAAGATGCTCCGCGTGCTGAGGACTGATCGTGGTGGTGAATTCACTTCGGTGGAGTTCGCTGCGTACTGCGTGGATCAGGGTGTGGGGCAACACCACACCGCGCCGTACTCACCACAACAGAATGGCGTGGTGGAAAGGCGGAACCAGACGGTGGTCGGCATGGCCTAATCCACGATGAAGGCCAAAGGCATGTCAGCAAAGTTCTGGGGAGAGGCGGTGACCACGGCAGTGTTCATCCTCAACCACGCTCCGACCAAGGCCCTGACGGGCAAGACGTCGTTCGAAGCTTGGTACGGGTGCAAGCTGAACGTGTCATTCCTCCGGACATTCGGTTGCATCGGCCACGTCAGGAAGACGAAGCCGAACCTCACCAAGCTGGAGGACAGGAGCACACTAATGGTGTTCCTGGGCTACGCAGAGGGTACCAAGGCATACCGGCTCTATGACCCACGCGGAGACAAAGTGCTTGTCTCGCGCGATGTTGTGTTCGATGAGGAGGCAGCTTGGGACTAGAGCAGTCCGAGCATGGGGGAAGCTAGCAGCTTCACCAACACCTTCGTTGTCGAGCACTTGGTCATCCACGGTGGTGGAGATGCCGTGGAACAGGTGCCGAGCACTCCGGGAGGAGGGCCGAGCACTCCGGCGGTAGAGTTGAGCACTCCTAGGGCAGTGCCGAGCACTTTGGGAGGGATGCCGAGCACTCTGGGAGGACTATCGTGCACTTCTGGAGGGATGTCGAGCACGCCAGGAGTAGTGCCAGGAGGTTCTGCAGTGGTGGCGACCACTCCAGGACGGGTGCTGAGCACTCCCGTGACGGATCCAAGACGTCTTGCAGTGGTGCCGACCACTCCAAGACTGAGGCTGGACACTCCTACAGTGTGGCCAAACACTGCAGGAGTTATGACGAGCTGTCCAGAAGCAGTGCCGAGCACTTCAGGTGCTATGCCGGGCACTCCGACGGAACAGGGAGCTCCATCGACGCCAATCGAGTTCGCCTCACCTCCAAGTGACATCACTGAGTTCGTGGATGCCTACCACGAAGGTGAGGAGGTGTGGTTCCATAGGCTGGATGACATCGTTGGTGGCACAGGTCCCTCAGGTCTGGCGGGCAGGCTACTCAACGACGCAGAGCTGCTACTCGTCAGCGTAGAGGAACCACCCACGTTCGCGCTAGCCGAGCGTGATGGAAACTGGCGACGGGCGATGCTGGAGGAGATGAATGCGATCAAAGAAAACAAGACTTGGCAACTCGTTGATCCACCTCCAGGATGCCGTCCGATCAGCCTGAAGTGGGTGTACAAGGTCAAAAGGGACGAGCTCGACGCCATTGTCAAGCACAAGGCATGCCTCATCGCCCGAGGCTTTGTTCAGCGCGAGGGCATCGACTTCGAGGAGGTCTTTGCACCAGTAGCGCACATGGAGTCGGTTCGTTTGCTACTAGCCTTGGTAGCAGCAAAGGACTGGCGCGTCCATCATTTGGACGTTAAATCGGCCTTCCTCAACGGCGAGCTGGCAGAAACGGTCTTCGTCAGGCAACCTCCAGGGTTCACCGTCAAGGGAGAGGAGCACAGGGTGCTCCGACTGCGCAAGGCGCTCTACAGGCTGCGGTAAGCCCCTCGAGCATGGAACGCCAAGCTTGACGCCACGCTGGGTGAGCTTGGGTTTCAAAGGTGCGCAACCGAGCACGCGCTCTACATGCGACGACGGGGGAAGGAGGAACTCGTGGTTGGCATGTATGTGGATGACTTAATCATCACCGGCGCACGCACGGAGGACATCAACAGCTTCAAGCGCGAGATGGCAGCTCGTTTTCGAATGAGCGATCTCGGCGCACTCTCCTACTACCTCGGCATTGAGGTGAGACAGGGGAAGGAGGAACTCACGCTCGGGCAGAGCGCGTATGCCTCCAAGCTGTTGGAGAGGAGCGGCATGGTGGAGTAGAAGCCATGCGTGACTCTGATGGAGGAGTGGCTGAAGCTGACGAAGGCCAGTACCACGGTGAAGGTGGATGCAACACTCTACCAGAGCATCGTCGGCAGTCTGGGCTACCTAGTCCACATGAGGCCGAACATTGCGTTCGCCGTGGGCTATGTCAGTCGCTTCATGGAGGATCCCAGAGAGGATCACTGGGCTGCGGTGAAGCGGCTACTGCGCTATGTCAAGGGGATGATGAACCATGGGATCATCTTCCCGAAGACCGGCGGGAGTAGGCTGCAGCTCATGGTGTTCAGCGATGCAGACATAGCGGGGGACATCGATGGACGATGGAGCACCTCTAGCGTGCTTGTCTTCCTTGGGTCGGCCCTAATTTCATGGCTGTCGATGAAACAGAAGGTGGTGGCGCTATCTACGTGCGAGGCAGAGTACGTAGCGGCAGCCACAGTGGCGTGCCAAGTTGTGTGGCTACGCCGGCTGCTGGGCGAGCTGACCGGTGTGGAAGCTCACCCACCAGCACTGATGGTGGACAACCAGTCCGCCATCGCCCTCACGAAGAATCTGGTTCTGCATGACTGGAGTAAACACATCGACGTGAAGTCCCACTTCCTCAGGGACTGTGTTGATGGAGGGCAGATCGTCATCGAGTTCGTCGAATCTGGTCGGCAACTCGCGGACGTCCTCACCAAGCCGCTCGAACGACTTCGACTCACTAAGCTAAAGGAGATGATCGGCATGGAGGGGGTACAAGGGTTAGCAGTAGGATTAGGGGAAGATTGTTAGCTAATCTACTGTTACCTTGTGTGAACACAGCAGGGGAAGGCGGCGCCGAACTAGCCCCCTACTGTGATACTATAGTTGCTGCAGGTGCAGGTGCCGCATGGCTCACCTGCAGCACTGTAGCCATGCAGTGGCTGGCACAGAGTCAGCCCTGTATGTTATCTAGTTACTATTATAGCTTGTGGGCTATACTAGAACTAGATATATAGAGTTGTATAAATAGACTACCACGATAACTTAGTACAGAGAGTTCAGATTTGCCATCACACAGACAGGGCTTCGGCCAACGCTGGTGTCTTGTATTGTGCATGCTTGCTCTATTCTCCCTTCTTCTTCTAGCTCTGGTCATAGTGCATGGCACGGACAATGCCTACTCGTGGTCGGCACGGCTAGTGGGTGCTCGGCAACACTAGCGGGTGCTCGGCAAGATCGGCTGAGTGGTTCACTCGCCTGAGCCGGTGATCCTGTGGGCCAACATGGACGAGGATCCAGCGGGGTTGGGGAAGAAGGGTGTGCCGCCGCTCTGGCTGCCGCCACGGCCGTGACGTCGCCTGGAGCAGTTGTTGCCCGAGTATGCACCATGGCTGGCGTTGTTGCTGAAACTGCCATCGTGGCTGAAGGTGTTGCCAAAACCGCCAGTGGTGGCCGAAGGAGCCCCCCTTGGTTGCTGGATCTAGACCCTCCGGGGGTAGAACTACCGGTCGATGGTGTGCCAGGGGCAGAAGGAGGGCGGTGACCACCTTGGGCGACCATGGTGTGATGCGCAGCCAGCTTGCCGTATTGAGTCTCGTAGAGCTCCTCCAGCAGCAAGAAGGAACAGGCGGAGAGCAAGGTGTGCGGAGGCTGCTTGGAGGTGATGGTGGAGATGGTGTGGCGGTACTTGCCGTTGAGCCCATGAAGCATGTTCAGGACGTAGGATGGCTCGAGCACTGGCTGGCCAAGGTCGCGCAGGGCATCAGCGAGCTCCTTTAGCTTGGCAGTGTAGTCGGTGATGCTGAGGTCTCCCTGGTACAGGCTGCGGTACTCTGCCTCTAGGTACATGGCATGGTGCAGTTGGTGGTCGTGGAAGATGTCGATGACGGTGGCCCAGATGGTGTAGGCGGTGGCGCTGGGAATGCGGATGATGCGCATGACATCGCGCATCATGGTGTTGTAGATCCAATTAACCAGGCACTGATCAACCATGATCCAGTCCGAGTCGGCGCGTTGGGCAGCGGTTGGTGCGGCGGTGATGTGGGAGGTCAGACCGAACTTGCCGATCACCGAATCATAGAAGCACCGCCACTCCTGGTAATTAGGGTTCACGATGTCGAGGACCACCAAGACATGGGACTTTGTTGATGGTTTGAAGGGAGGTTGTGGTTGGAGGAGGAGCAGGCGGCGCCAGCATTCGCCATCGTCGAACGGAGAGGTGAAGGAGGCGACAGAGGAAGAAGGAGAGGAACCGCATGGATGGAGTTCTCAAACGCAAAGAGCGGATTGGTGTCCATGGCAAGCAGTGGAGGAGAAGGTGGGCGCTGGCGACAGGGGATCAAGCCGCGTTTCTTGATACCTTGGCTTGTATTGATCTCATGAGCTCATACATATACTGTACAGACTCGGCTACCTCCGCTATCAAAATTTCTAGGTGCAAGCTAGGAGACACGGCGTAGCGACTGAGCGGAGGCACGGCATGCACGTCGTGGGCAGAGCGGGCGCCATGCATGCATGTGTGTGTTTGACCGATGCCGGTCTACATGACGTGTTTAACCATGTACATGTGTACATGACTCCGTTATCAAAATCATCTATGCAATTGAATATTACTGTGCTGTGCTCCGGTGAGAATGAGAAGAAACCAAAAATAGATAAACAAATAAAAGATATTGGAAGTGATGGTCTTTATTTATTGAAATATGAATATAAAGAAAAGGCTTTACCATAACATCAATAACCCAATGGTGGAAAATGTTGAGACAAAAAATATACACAAATGGGTTTGAGAGTTAGGTTTATCCCATGAGTTCGAGTGACACAAAACACATCAAAAGAAGTTATGCTGCCAGAGGTGTCTCAAAAAGCGAAGATGGTTCAGTTTTCTACATAGATTTTTAGCAAATTGCAGTGAACATATGGATATTTTGTGATTTATCAAGCTATCTTTGATGGTAACCTAACAGCCACTGATCTTATATGATCATTCTGAAGAAAATGAAAACTAAATGATTGTGCACCACCAACTTTCAGATGCATTTATCTCATCCACTACTTTGTGAAGTTTGCAGCAACCAGTTTACTTGAAAAATGCTTTAGAAATAAATGTTTTCTAGCATTCAGTGACTAAAATGTTGTTGAAACTCGAAACAAATTGAAATTATCAACAACTTATGTATGCAGCAGTAGACTGTAGACCTAAACCAAACCAGTGGCATATGTGGAATAATAAGAACAATTCAGGTTAGATTTCCACATCATGTGCTAGAGGTAGGGATGAAAACGGATCGGATACAGACGAATATCACCGATATTACATTTGTTTTCATATTTCTGTCCGGATTCGGATTCGAATACGAATAGTGTCAACTATGTCGGATAGGATACGATTGGATATCGACATCATAAATATGTGATTTGAGTATTCGGATACGGATACGGTATCAGATGTTGGATATTCGGACTCGGATACGGACAGATCTCAACCCCTCTAAATGGATTCGGTTTCGAATACGGTCGGAAAATATCCGTACCATTTTCATCCCTAGCTAGGCCAGAGGCCGGAGCTACCTCATCCAGTTAATGACTATTTAGCATCACAAATTCAGTACTTCTACGCACAGTAATTCAGTGCTTGGGGCGCACTACGTGTGCTTAGTATCGAACTGGGTGACACGATGAGAATATAGTTCTGTTTGGTTAATTTGTTTCGACGAACGAAGAAACTGAAAAATACTACTTGGTTGGCAAATCGGATAGAGCAGCAACCCCTTGTCGCAGGGTCCGAAGAACGCCTCGCGGCGTCCCACGCCGCGGTCCACGGCGGCGTGCACCATGGCACCCCACCGTACCCCTTGCGTAGGCCTGTAGACACTAGTGCGCCAACGTCGATGTCGACGCGGTGCCATAGGCCGGGCTCCTCCAGCGCGGTGCACTGCCACGCCGCGCACACGAGCTCTACGCCCTGCATGATCTCGCGGCAGGGACCCAGCTTGAGGATGATGGTGGATAGGATGTCGCGGGGCAGCGCTGCCCAGTCCCTCGGCGTCGCGGTGGGTTTCGAGTGGCAATGGCGTGGGGAGGAAGGTGGCATCACTGGCTGGTGGTGGCTAGGGCAAGAGACGAAGGGTTGTCTCGGCCCTGTTCATTTGAACTTATCAGCCTGGCTTATCAGCCATATTACAGTGTTTTTCTCTCACAATAAATTAGCGAACAGTACTGCCCAACAGGAAGATTTTGAGTGTATAACTCTCCAAATAGTAAACACTCTTTGACAAAAGCAACCGCCACGATTCGGCAGTTCCTGATGATGATACCTAATGCCCAATACTATGCCATACTATTCGGCTGATGGTTTTTACGGCTGATAAGCCAGTTGATATTGTTTTGTCGTGAGAGAAAAACACTATATCATGGCTAATAAGTCAGGCAGATAAGTTCAAGCGAACAGGGATACATTGGTACCACGGTTAGGCCCCTATCCTATATAGGACTTGCTAGTCTGATCCGGGGTGCTAGCATCGGGCGGTGCTCCTGTGCCCGCGCCTAACGCACCCAGCTCCCTCGACTCGCACTCATCGCGCTCCAGGGGCCGCGTGGGCCCACGCATGCACGGGGACCACCTTGAGCCCACTCCTTTTACATGCCCGCATGCGTGCACCACCACCACCACCACCAGGCGCACGCAGTGTCCCATGGCACACTCACAGCAGCATGTGCTTCCCCCAGATCTACTTTTAAAACATGTAAATAAAACACTTGCAACATATATCTGAAACATATGAAACACTTGAAACATGCACTTAAATGCATGCGTGTATAACCATAGCAACATGTGCAACACCCAATCTACTTTTGAAACATCCAGATGCAACACTTGTAACATATAAAAGAAGACAGATGAAACAATTCAAACATAAGTCTAAAACACTTGCAAAACATACGCAACATCTAGATAAAACACTTGCAACATATGTGTGAAACTTATACAACATCCAGATAAACACACTTGCAACATATGTATAAAAAACAGACACAACATCAGGAACAGACGCTCACAACATACATGTACAAACCATTACAACATATGCAACATTCTGATCTACTTTTGCAACATCCGTATGAAATACTTGCAATATACCTCTGAAACACTTAAAACATACGCTTGCAACATGCGCTTTCGCGGCGCCCCCAGCGTGCGGCACCCAGAGTGGAGGCGGCAACGGTGGTCTGGTAGGTGCGGCCTCGCGTGGCGAGGCGCCCCCATGCTAGAGAAGGTCATGGTGGGCGGGTGTCGTGCTCGTGGCTAGGCGCCTTTGTAATGACCCGACAGTCGTTCCAAGGAGAACCTAGAACCGAGCAATTGAAGTGTAACACCCTCGGTGTTACATTGTATAGTTTTTGCTAAAACACCGCATGAGTATCATACTTGTGTGTAATATAGGGTATAAATCAATATACGACACTTGAAACGTTCATCTAAAACAAGAAACAAATGCAACTTTTCATGTCGCTTTATATCGTTTAGGGTTCTAAGTGAATTTTTATCGAACAAAGATGCTATAGAACGCTTATGCGAAACTTTGATAAAGTTCATGGTACAAACTTCGTAGGCGATGATAAAATACATGCGGTCGAGGATGGGGTTCGCTAGCTAGTGTATCAAGTAGTTTGGAAAAGGAATTCGACGCAAAACCGTTTTAAGCTTAGTCATTTCGCGTAAGTCTAAAAATGGGTCGACGAAGCCATGTTCGATAATTTTTGTAGAATGATCGGGTTAAGCAGTGGCATGATGTTTTGGCTTAGTTTGATAGCCCTATGTACCTTCTTGAGGATAGAATAACTGGTTTGGCTTTTGGATCATCGAATTGGTTTTTGTAGCAACTTTAAAAAGCGTGCACGACACGGTTTCTACCTCTGGGCGCGGTCACCGCCTCGGTTTGGCCTGGCACCGCTGCACTGGCCAGCCCAGTGCGCGCTGCCGTGCCAGCCGTGTTGCCACTGCCGTGTCTATGCACGCCCACACACATGGACGCTCGGGCACGCAGCTCGCACACGCCGCACGCGTCCAGTCGCGCTGCCCGCCCGTCATCGCTGCGCGCTGGTCGTTCGGCCATCACTACCGCCCGGACCACACCGCTGTTGCTGCGTGCCTGCGCCTGGCTCGCGACTCATGCACACACGTGTGCTGGGTCCAGAGGGCCTGGCTGCTCTGCCTCCTCCATCATGTCCGCCTGCGCCCACTGCCGCCGTCGTGTCTGCCTGCGTTTTTGGCTCGTCCAAACCGATGTCGCCTCTCGCCCAAGCACGCTCACGCACACTGCCAGCACAGCTACTGCCCCCGTTGACATTTCAGCTGCACGCGCATGGGTTGGACTCGCCGGCCCTTGCCTTCACGTTTGTGCGCGAGGACACGCCATGTTCCGTCGCATTGCCTGGAGGATCGCCGGTCGGCCGCGCCATGCTAAGGCCTAACTCACTGAGTCGGTTAACTCTTGCAATTGCCCACGTTTGGAGGATGAGTGGGGGTACAGCTTCATGCCTAACTTGTCCTAGGTGGTAGTACGATGTCGGGCGCCAATTTAAGTTTTTGTCGTCGCCATCGTCAAAGCCGAACGCCGTCGCCCCTCAAATTGGCTGAGTGTAGTCCATCTCTTTCCAATTCACCATGCACCCAAATAGCTAGGGTAGTTAGCTTCCGATTGGAGTCATCCCGATGAGCTTCCTTCCTACGGTCAGGTAATGGGGAGAGTTTTCCCCTCGGTGGTCCGCCATGGCCGGCGAGACGAGTTCTCAACCTAGGGTGATGCTCCTTGCTCCTTTGTCTCAATCGAGCAGGGCTGTCGCCTCTCCTTGACTCGTTTCCCTCACCCATGCAGTGGCTCCACCGACGGAGCAGCAGGGCGCTGGGAACGCCTTCACCATGGCTGGCATGAACTGGAGCAACCTCGCGCACGTGGCCAACCCATTGCCGAGCCTGCGTGATGCGCCATTCTTGCCGTTTGTTACCTCAATCTGTTGCGCGTTGCACGTAGAGGCTCATGGGGGTGCTGGTTAGTGCCGGAGAGGTCTGTGCTCGCCGACGTTTGGCCGGTGAGGCCGTGGCCTCTGTTAGTCCAGCTAGGGACTTTGTAAAGCATGAATTCGAATAGAAGTAGGGTTCTAGATGCGAAGCCAGTGACTAATTTAAATAGTGCTCGGGTTAGCTTCGCGAATAGCAGAAAGAACGGGGACTCATTTGCAAAAGCGCCAGCCATGCGTGGGTCTTCCCATGCTGGGCCGTTGTTGCGGGCACGGGCCGCCACGTGGGCCACGCTGGTGTGCGCGCGCGGGTCACTGTGGTGGGCTGAGCTGCGTCGCGAGTTGGGCTGCGTAGTAGAATACGTTTTCAAACTTCCAGTGAAGTATAAATGTTTATTCAATTAAGTTTTGAGCTGGACTTTGATATATTATAGTATATTCGATAGATGCCCAAAAATAGTGAAACCAAGTTTGTTAGATTCACAAAAATGCCATCTATCTGTTAGTGTAGTTAGTTTACAGATAGCTATGATAGTGATAGGTTCATAAATCCAAACTAGAGAGCTTAGTATTATGTAGGTTAATATTTGTAGAAATTTTTGTGGTAAATTGGTGTTAGCTATAGCTATAAAAATTTTACAGTAGGCTCACTAGATTATTATGTACTTGCTGTAAATTTTGTAGTCCTAGAGTAAGTTGATAAATAGAGTAGCTATTATCCTTGTTTTATCGTATATAGATTAAAGCGGTATTAGGAGTAAGAATACCTTAGTTGCTGTAATAATGTATGTCATGCTTCGTACTTGTTAGGGTGAAACAATAGGTAACTTAGTACCTTAGCAGGTAGCACTAGCTAGTAGTTAGAAAGATGCATTTTTATTTTAAGAGTTGCTGTTGCCATATTACTAAGTATTTCATCATCATTTCATGCATGTAGATCACGAGTTGGTTGAGTTCGTGCCCATGGACGAAAAGGGGTATGAGAAAGTCATTGAGGAGTACGAGGAGGAGATCCTCGTGCAAGAGGGAGCCTCAGAGCCTTTTCGTACTAACTTTGCTGACCCATCATCTGCCCAAGGCAAGCCCCAGTGCATAACCCCTATTTTATGATCACTGAATATATATATATATATATATATATATATATATATGATGTGCATTCAAGTTACAGGCATTTTGTGGAAACTACATGCATAAATATATCTACCCATGAGTCCTACTAGTATAGGTCGAGTAGTTGCTATTCTCAGGATATCGGTAGCGTGAGTAACCTGCTGTTACTCGCAAATATGTGATAAATATGATCACTCATGATAAAAAGGAGGAAAGGAAAATGGTGACCGGACAGGGATATGGTTTGGGTACTGGTGGGTGTAAAGGGTTGTGTCCTGCGGCCAATAGGGCATAGCTCAGTTACACTTTTTCCCTGTCTGTTTCAATTAAGGACCGGTCATTGCATATGGCCAACAGGGTTGTGTACCCAGCTGGGGGCATTGATTCATGAATCGCCGGCGTTCCGGTACGGCTTGTCTACGGTTTAGAACCGTAGTAAGAACTGAAAGATGAAAGATGATGAAATGAAACTGATTGCTCAACTCTTGCTTGAAAGTAGAACATGTGCTTATATAGACTGGATAGATAATAACTTAATACGGCTGATAATAATAACATAAATAAGGACTCACTATTACTATTGCTTTCTACCGAAAGAAAACCAGCAAACCATAAAGCTTATCATATTCTTTGGAGTCGGGAAATTATTCCCACTAGTCGGATAAGTCTTGCGAGTACATTGGGTACTCAGGGTTTATTCACCCCTGTTGCAGGTAATGCATGAGAAGTACCATTGTGTGGAGGATTCTTCTGGTGGGCTCAGACGGATCCTCTTTCCTTATCGCTAGATGTTTATTTTTAAATTTTGTTGTTTATTATTCCGCACTCTAACATTTGGTAATGTAATAATGTAAAATTTTAAGAACTTCTGGTGTATGAAATGGACAAGTATTGTAACCCATTCTCATTATTAGATCCTTGGGGAAAATGTGGATGTTTCGGGTTCTCCCTTGGGGTGTGCTCGACGGATACCGCCCGCTGTAGCTTGCTTTCGGGGTGCTTAGTGTCTGGTGGAAGACGAGCACCTCCGTAACCGTGTTATTTCGGGTGGTTCTGCCATAGTTGGTACCAGAGCCAATAATGGTTACGAGTTTCATCATTTTTTTTCAAACATAAAAATTTGACCAACAAATTTTTTGCGAAAAGTAGGATGCGATTAAATTATGTAAATAAGTATTAGCCCTAGCAATATGGTTTATCTAGGATAGCGGCACTGGTTCTATCTAATCAATTTTCTGCAGGTACACTGACTTACGTTGCGTAAGAAATCCTCTAGCATACAGAAAGTGAGTGTGCGATGTGCCGAAATTTTTTTTACGAATGCCGCTATATTCCGGCTTGAGTGAACGTATAGGACGATACATGCATCATGATAATAGCATTTTGCTTAAACTAAAATCCTCCCTACACGTATAATTGGATTAGTAAAGTGATAGGATTAATTAGAATGCTTTAATTAAATGTGCTATCATTTCTCTAATCCCTTGCTTCTGATCGGGAAGGTTGTTCTAAATGGATGGTTATATCTCTTACAAATGAATCTAAGGTCCGAACACAGGAACACTAGTGCTGGGGTGGCTCACGGTCTTGGCGAGGGCCAAGGCGAGAGTGGCCGGGCAAATGAGCACGACAGCGGGGGGAGTCAGGAGGCTCCACTTTTGGCTCCTCATCCTTTTCTATCACCGCCGCCACCACCACCGCTAATGACTCACACCGAGATGATGGCGGAAATGATGGCTGCTCACCGCGAGTCAGCCCATGCCATGGAGTTTATGGCACAAGTTGTCGCTGGCTTCGCCCATGGAGGCCACGGGGGCACTGGTGGGAATGGGGGTGGTGCCCGCCATCCTGAGGGACCCTCCTCTTACTAGGATTTCCTCAAGACCCACTCACCCACTTTCACACCGATAGATGAGCCCCTAGATGCAGAGCACTGGCTTCGCATTCTAGAGCAGAAGTTTCTGTTGCTCAACGTGGCCGACGAGCAGAAAGTGCGCTTTGCAGCGCAGCAACTATTGGGGTCCGTGAGTACATGGTGGGATACCTTCCATGCCATGCAGTAGCTAGATCATCTGGCAACCTGGCAGGAGTTCACCGCAGCATTCAGAGAGTTCTATATTCCTGCTGGTGTCATCAACCAAAAGCTGACTGAGTTCCTAGAGCTGCGACAAGGGAGTATGATAGTGATGGACTACATTAATAAGTTCAATTACTTATCCCAGTATGCTGGCATTCATGTGGACACTAACGAGAAGAAGAAGGACCGCTTCTTTCATGGCCTCTCTTATATCCTTCAGGAGAAGCTGTACACTGCAAACTATTAGACTTTCGGGGCAATGATGAACGCTGCCATCGCCATGGAGGGCTTGCAGCGGGATTCCTAGGTAGAGTGGAAGAGGAAGCGGGTGGCTACGGGGTTTTCTAGCCACCCTCATACTTAGAAGGTACAGGTTGTCCGACGAGGGCCCTATCAATCATCAGGCGGGCCTTCATTTCGACAGCCCCAGTAGACTTCTTCCACATAGTACCGTGCACCCACTTAGCAAGTGCAACCCCAGTAGCCTCAAGGACAGCAGGTCCCACCTCGCCAAGGGTTTGGAAACAAGCCTGGCGCTTGCTTCAAATGTGGCAAAGATGGCCACTATGCCCGAGCGTGTCCCTAGAAATAGGCAGCTCAGTCTGCTCAACCATCGGCGGACTCCAGGCTAGTCAAGTGGACCATGATCAAGAGGAAGGTGCCAACCAGCCGATCTAGACAGGTGAATTTCACAGATGCTGAGCAGATATTGCAGCAGGAACCGGTGATGGCTGGTATGTTTACCATCGATTCCCATCTAGCTTATGTGTTGTTCGATTCTGGTGCATCACATTCCTTTATGAGCATGGGATTTATAGACCGACACAACTTACCACTTATGGCTGTACCGTATGCCTATAGAATCCATACTGTGGGTTCGCAAATGTTCATCAATACATGAACGGACACAGTAAGCTTGGTATTAGCCACCCACACTTACCGCCTATAGTTCATGGTAATGCCTGGGCAAGGCATTGATGCTATTCTTGGAATGAACTAGTTGCGGGTGTATGGGGTAGTCTTGGATTTGAAGTGGAGAAGTGTCGAGTTATGGCTTCCTTCTTCTAAGGATAGGATGTCTCTTCTTGTACCCTCAGATCTAGTCTTACCTGTTGCTGCCCATGCTGAAGCCTCTCCTAATCTTACCCCCATCCCTGTGGTATGTGAGTTACCGGATGTTTTTCCTAAAGATCTTCCTGGGCTGCCACCAGACAAAGAGGTGGAATTCTCCATTGAGCCAGAGCCTGGTACTGCTCCTATCTCCAGATGCCCGTACCGCATGGCTCCAAGGGAATTGGCTGAGATGAAGAAGCAGCTGGAAGAGTTGATGGAAAAAGGTTTCATCCATCCTAGTTCTTCACCATGGGGTTGCCCAACCATTTTTATGAAGAAGAAGGATGGTACTCTGTGGGTGTGTGTGGATTACCGCCCCCTTAATGCGGTAACCATTAAGAACAAGTATCCTTTGCCCTACATAGATACTTTGTTCGACCAATTAGCTGGTGCCAAGGTGTTCTCAAAGATTGACCTTCGATCAGGCTATCATCAGATCAAGATCAGACCACATGATATACCAAAGATAGCTTTTTCTACTAGGTATGGGCTGTATGAGTACCTAGTGATGTCTTTTGGTCTCACCAACACTCCTGCATTCTTCATGTACTTGATGAATTCAGTCTTTATGTCAGAGCTGGACAAGTTTGTGGTAGTATTCATTGATGATATCCTGATATATTCCAAGAATGATGAAGAGCATGCCCAACACCTTTGGATAGTACTGGCTTGACTAAGGGAGCACAAGTTGTATGCTAAATTCAGCAAGTGCGAATTTTGGTTAGATCGAGTATAGTTTTTGGGGCATGTGTTGACACCTGACGGCGTTTCAGTAGACCCCAGCAAGGTGCAAGATATGTTGGACTAGAAGTCTCCCAAGTCTGTGCATCAGATTTGTCAGTTCCTTAGTCTCGCTGGGTACTATCGGTGTTTCATCCTAGATTTTTCCAAGATAGCTCAGCCAATGACCAAGCTGCTCCAAAAAGAAGCTAAGTTTGACAGGAGTCCAGCCTATGAAGAAGCCTTCCAAGCTCTGAAGACATTTCTGACCACTGCTCCTATGTTGGTCCAACTAGATATTGACCAACCCTTTGATGTATATTGTGATGCCTCGAAGACGGGGTTGGGGTGTGTGCTTATGCAAGATGGGCGTGTGATAGCTTATGCTTTGCACCAACTAAAAAAGCACGAGGTGAATTACGCCACTCATGACTTAGAGCTGGCTGTTGTGGTCCACGCTCTGAAGATTTGGAGGCACTATCTATTGGGCAACAAAGTGCATATTTTTATAGATCACAAGAGCCTCAAGTATATTTTCACTTAGTCTGAGCTGAATATGAGGCAAAGGAGATGGTTAGAATTGATAAAGGATTATAACTTGGAAGTCCAATATCATCCAGGAAAGGCCAATGTAGTGGCTGATGCTTTGAGCCAGAAGTCACACCAGGTTGAGGAAACACCTTTGTCTCTCAACCACACAGAGGTGTTGGCTCACATTGCATTGACCTCAGAATTGCTAGAGCAGGTTATTCTGGAGCAAAGGGAAGACCCCAAAGAAATTCCCCACATCAGAAAATTGATTGCTGAAGGGCATGGCCCTCACTTTAGTATTGATGAGCATGGTGTAGTGAGATACAAGGATAGACTGGTGGTTCCATTCAGTGAGGAGCTGAGAAGGAAGATTTTGAGTGAAGCCCATCATTCAAAGCTATCTATTCATCCTAGCAGCAACAAGATGTATCATGATCTGCGCCACTTGTACTAGTGGTCCAACATGAAGCAGGACATCACCCGGCACGTCGCGGAGTGCGACACTTGTGGTAGGGTTAAAGCAGATCATATGTGTATCCTAGGATATTTGCAGCCCTTGCCCATTCCTATTTGGAAATGGGAAGATATCTCCATAGACTTTGTGGTGGGTTTGCCCCGCACATCCAAGGGCTATGATTCCATTTGGGTCATTGTGGACCGTCTAACTAAGTCTGCTCATTTTTATCCCGGTGGACACCAGATATGCAGCCAGGAAGTACGCTCAGATATACTTTGACCAGATTGTGACTCTGCACGGGGTTCCTCTCACTATCATCTCTGATAGAGGGTTAGTCTTTGTCTCCTGTTTTTGGGACCAGCTGCAGCAATGTCTTGGTACTCATCTCCTTAGAAGCTCCGCATATCATCCACAAACTGATGGCCAAACCGAGAGGGTGAACCAGGTGCTCAAGGACATGTTGAGAGCTTGTGCCATTTCTTTCCCTCAAAAGTGGGATGACTGCTTGAAGCTAGCGGAATTCTCTTACAATAATAGCTACCAAGAAAGCATCCGCATGGCACCATTTGAAGCTCTATATGGAAGAAAGTGTAGGACACCACTCAACTGGGTTGAAGTGGGAGACCGCGGGTACTTTGGGCCTGAGTTCATAAAAAAGGCTCGAGAGCAAGTAAGCATTATTTGGCGTCACTTGAAGGCAGCTCAAAGCCGACAGAAAGCTTATGCAGGCAAGCGAAGAAGGCCCTTAGAGTTTGCAGCTGGAGATTATGTGTATCTCAAGGTGTCTCCTATGAGAGGGGTCCATCGGTTTGGTATCCACGACAAGCTAGCCCCTCGATATGTGGGTCCTTATCAGGTGTTGGAGTAGTGTGGCCCAATTGCTTATCGTCTCTAGCTTTCTGGTATTTTATCTACGATACACAATGTGTTCCATGTATCGCAATTGAAGAGATGTTTACGGGTTTCGAATGAAGCTGTGGAAATTGAAGGGCTTCCCCTCCAGCCAAATTTGACTTATGTTGAGCACCCTGTCAAAATCCTGGATGAAAAAGAAAGAGTGACCAGGAACAGTGTGGTAAGGTTCTACAAGGTGCAGTGGCAAAACCACTCCAAGGATGAGGCCACGTGGGAACATGAGAGATATATATTGAAGCATTACCCCCACCTTCTCTCTGGTCCTGATAGTTAGTTGTTACGTTGAAATGTATTTCTATCTTCTTCTCACACAAGGCACATGAAATCTTGGGTCGAGATTTTGTTTTAGGGGGGTAGATTTGTAACACCCTTGGTGTTACAATGTACAGTTTTTGCTAAAACACCGCATGAGCATCATACTTGTGTGTAATATAGGGTATAAATCAATATACAGCACTTGAAGCGTTCATCTAAAACAAGAAACAAATGCTACTTTTCATGTCGCTTTATATCATTTAGGGTTCTAAGTGAATTTTTATCGAACAAAGATGCTATAGAACGCTTATGCAAAACTTTGATAAAATTCATGGTACGAACTTCGTAGGCGACGATAAAATATGTGCGGTCGAGGACGGGGTTCGCTAGCTAGTGTATCAAGTAGCTTGGAAAAGGAATTCGACGCGAAACCGTTTGAAGCTTAGTCATTTCACGTAAGTCTGAAAATGGGTCGACGAAGCCATGTTCGACAATTTTTGTAGAATGATCAGGTTAAGCAGTGGCATAATGTTTTGGCTTAGTTTGATAGCCCTATGTACCTTCTTGAGGATAGAATAACTGGTTTTGCTTTTGGATCATCGAATTGGTTTTTGTAGCAACTTTAAAAAGCGTGTACGACACGGTTTCTACCTCCAGGCGTGGTCACCGCCTCGGTTCGGCCTGGCACCGCTGCACTGGCCTACCTAGCTCGTGTTGCCACGTCAACCGCGTTGCCACTATCGTGTCTATGCACGCCCGCATGCGTGGACCCTACGCTGCTGGCCACGGTCTCCTACTGCCACGCTCAGGCACGCAACTCGCACATGCCGCACGTGTCTAGTCACCGTGCGCTGGCCGTTCGGCCATCATTGCCACCCGGACCACACCGCTGTTGCCGCGCCTAGCTCACAACTCGCGCACACACATGCGCGCTATGGTCCAGCGGGCCTGGCTGCTCTGCCTCTTCCATCACGTCTGCCTGCGCCCACTACCGCCGTCGCGTCTGCCTATGTTTTTGGCTCGTCCGAACCGGTGTCGCCTCTCGCTCAAGCGCACTCACTCGCACCGCCTGCACAGCTACTGCTAAAGTTGACGTTTCGGCTGCACGCGCATGGGTTGGCCCCGTTGGCCCTCGCCTTCACGTTTGTGCGCGAGGACATGCCACGTTCCATCGCATCGCCTGGAGGATCACCGGCCGGCCGTGCCATGGCAAGGCCTAACTCACTGAGCCGGTTCCCTCTTTCAATTTCCCACGTTTGGAGGACGAGTGGGGGTACAACTTCGTGCCTAACTTGTCCTGGGTGGTAGTACGATGTCGGGCGCCAATTTAAGTTTTCGCCGTCGCCGTCATCACCAATAAGCCGAACGCCGTCGCCCCTCAAATTGGCCGAGTGTAGTCCATCTCTTCCCAATTCACCATGAACCCAAATAGCTAGGGTAGTTAGCTTCCGATTGGAGTCATCCCGATGAGCTTCCTTCCTATGGTCAGGTAATGGAGAGAGTTTTCCCCTCGACGGTCCGCCATGGCCGGCGAGATGAGTTCTCGGCCTGGGGCGACGCTCCTTGCTCTTTTGTCTCAATCGAGCATGGCTGATGCCTCTCCTTGACTCGTTTCCCTCGCCTGTGCAGTGGCTCCACCGACGGAGCAGCAGGGTGCCAGGAACGCCTTCACCGTGGCTGGCGTGAACCAGAGCAACCTCACGCACGTGGCCAACCCGTTGCCGAGCCTCGCGACTTCGTCCAGCCTATCTGTCACATCTATGGTGAGGCCCTCTTGCTCCTAGGATAGGCGGTTGAGCCAATTAGGGGCTAGGTCGCCCGGAGCGCGTTGGCTGCCGCCGACGAGCTGGCTTAGATGTTGTTCCTGTGGCCAGCTTGATTGGGAGCGGTAGTGATTCAATTAGGGCTTTAATGTTGTTGCTCTTAGCCTGTAGATGGTTACCGGGTAGCAATAGAGGCGTGGTGTTAGGTGGTTTCACCGGCGTCGGGTTGTCGTGGCCATACCCCACCACGGCACGTGGCCACGCCTGTGTGATGCGCCATTCTTAGCGTTTGTTATCTCAATCTATTGCGCGTTGCACGTAGAGGCTCATGGGGGTGCTGGTTGGTGCCGGAGAGGTCTGTGCTCACCGGCGTTTGGCCGGCGAGGCCGCGGCCTCTGTTACTCCGGCTAGGGACTTTGTAAAGCATGAATTCGAATAGAAGCAGGGTTCTAGATGCGAAGCCAGTGACTCATTTAAATAGTGCTCGGGTTAGCTTCGCGAATAGGAGAAAGAACGGGGACTCATTTGCAAAAGCGCCAGCCACGCGTGGGTCTTCCCGTGCTGGGCCGCTGTCGCGGGCATGGGCCACCGCGTGGGCCGCGCTGGTGCGCGCGTGTGGGTCGCTGTGGTGGGCCGAGCTGCGTCGTGATTTGGGCCGCGCAGTTGAATACGTTTTCAAATTTCCAGTGAAGTATAAATGTTTATTCAATTAAGTTTTGAGCTGAACTTTGATAAATTATAGTAAATTCTATAGATGCCCAAAAATAGTGAAACCAAGTTTGTTAGATTTATAAAAATGCCATCTATCTGTTAGTGTAGTTAGTTTACAGATAGCTGTGATAGTGATAGGTTCATAAATCCAAACTAGAGAGCTTAGTATTATGTAGGTTAATATTTGTAGGAATTTTTGTGGTAAATTAGTGTTAGCTATAGCTATAAAAATTTTACAGTAGGCTCACTAGATTATTATGTACTTGCTGTAAATTTTGTATTTCTAGAGTAAGTTGATAAATAGAGTAGCTATTATCCTTATTTTATCGTATATAGATTAAAGCGGTATTAGGAGTAAGAATACCTTAGTTGCTGTAATAATGTATGTCATGCTTCGTACTTGTTAGGGGTAGCAATAGGTAACTTAGTACCTTAGTAGGTAGCACTAGCTAGTAGTTAGACAAATGCATTTTTATTTTAAGAGTTGTTGTTGCCATGTTACTAAGTATTTCATCATCATTTCATGCATGTAGATCACGAGTTGGTCGAGTTCGTGCCCATAGATGAACAGGAGTATGAGGAAGTCATTGAGGAGTACGAGGAGGAGATCCTCGTGTAGGAGAGAGCCCTGGAGCCTTTTGGTACTGACTTTGCTGACCCGTCGCCTGCCCAAGGTAAGCCCCGATGCATAACCCCTATTTTATGATCACTGAATATATATATATATATATATATATATATATATATATATATAGTGCATTTAAGTTACAGGCATTTTGTGGAAACTACATGCATAAATATATCTACCCATGAGTCCTACTAGTATAGGTCGAGTAGTTGCTATGCTCAGGATATCGGTAGCATGAGTAACCTGCCGTTACTCGCAAATATGTGATAAATATGATCACTCATGATAAAAAGGTGGAAAGGAAAATGGTGACCGGACAGGGATATGGTTTGGGTACTGGTGGGTGTAAAGGGTTGTGTCGTGCGGCCAACAGGGCATAGCTCAGTTACACTTTTTCCCTGTCTGTGTCAATTAAGGACCGGTCGTTGCATATGGCTCTAGGCAAGTCACAGACTTATTATCCCGAGCTCATACCTAGGTATGGGCGCAGGGAAGACTTGTTGCTCTTTTGTCGTGGATCCAGCTCTTTCCGGACCGACTGATTAGAGGCGGGGATGGTGGAGGTCCTTGCACCGCACTGAGTCCGGGACTCAGGAGTGGGGGCTTGGAGTCCAAGTTTGGACGGGGACCTGGACACCCAGGACAGGAGGGTGATGGATTAGTCCTGCTTGTGCCTGGGGTACATGCGGGGCGTGTGTTTTTGGGGTACCCAGCTAGGGGCATTGATTCATGAATCACTGGCGTTCCGGTACGGCTTGTCTACAGTTTAGCACCATAGTAAGAGCTGAAAGATGAAAGATGATGAAATGGAACTGATTGTTCAACTCTTTCTTGAAAGTAGAACATGTGCTTATATAGACTGGATAGATAATAACTTAATACGGCTGATAATAATAACATAAATAAGAACTCACTATTAGTATTGCTTTCTGCCAAAAGAAAACCAGCAAACCATAAAGCTTATCATATTCCTTGGAGTCGGAAAATTATTCCCACTAGTCGGATAAGTCTTGCGAGTACATTGGCTACTCAAGGTTTATTCACCCCTGTTGCAGGTAATGCATGAGAAGTACCATTGTGTGGAGGATTCTTCTGGTGGGCTCAGACGGATCCTCGTTCCTTATCGCTAGATGTTTATTTTTAAATTCCACTGTTTATTATTCCGCACTCTGACATTTGGTAATGTAATAATGTAAAATTTTAAGAACTTCTGGTGTATGAAATGGACAAGTATTGTAACTCGTTCTCATTATTGGATCCTTGGAAAAATGTGGATCTTTTGGGTTCTCCCTTGGGGTGTGCTCGACGGATACCGCTCGCTGTAGCTCACTTTCGGGGTGCTTAGTGTCTGGTGGAAGACGAGCACCTCCGTAAGCGTGTTATTTCGGGCGGTTCTGCCACATGAAGACCTCTACCTCAGCTCTTGACTATAATGTTTGTTCACCTAAGAGAACCCATCCACCTTGGACGTGCATGAACCCCACGATATTGCCATGTAGCCCCGAGCAAGCACCTTCCATTACACACGATCAAAGTTACAAATCATGACAACAACTACTGGTAACCTCATCAAGGAACTACCATTAACGTCATCAACACCATATTATGACGAGAAGCTATAGGAAAGAGTATTTTAAGACTACATCACGAAGGATGCCACCTGATAGACCAAGTCAGCAAAGACAGAGAACTACCGGATCATCCATCGGATTCACCGGACCGTCCGTTAGAACAACTGGATAGTGAGGATAATTGGAAATGAGTTGTTTTTTCATCTAAGTGTATGGACCCACATGTTAGCACGACATGGAGTACTTCACCAGCAGAAATCACTCCATCTCACCCACTCACTCATTTGCAACACTCTCCCTCTCTCTCTACACTCAAGAACAAGGATGAACCCTAGAACTAGAGAGAGAAAGGATTGGAGAGGGATTTGGGGAAGGAAAGGAAGAAGAGGAAGAGAAGCATCAGCACCCTCTTATGGATCTCCTCAACACCTTCCATTTCAACCATGGTGAGATCAAGAGAATTTCTATTATTTCTTCGAATTTTCTCCAAAAACCTAATTCATGGTTTTGGATGCTAGTTCTTGAATCTCTTGCTGATGGTGGATCCATCATTTAAAGAGTAAGTTAAAGGAATCAACACCTACCTCAATCACCCTCTTATCCTTTGGATTTCCTTTGATTCCTCTCTTTTGGATATTTGCAAGAAAAAGGTGGTGAATATGTGAATGGCATGTTGGAGATGGATGAAGCTTATAGAAGGAGTTAGATCTTCAAGGCTTTTAGCTATGGAATCACTCAATCTCTGAGCTAAGTGTTTGAACCTCAATCTCAAGCCTTATCATCTTTATCTCATATTTTTGGCTTGATTTCCTAAACCCTAGCCACACTTAGTAAAACTAGCTCAAAACTAGCCACAAACATTCCTAGCAAGTCACCTAAGCTACCCTAGGAATATATTGCACATGCATGAACCCTAGCTCTGCGCATCTAGGACCGAAACCTAGGAAAAACCTAGAAAACCAAGAACATAGTTTCTGTCGACTTTTGACGGAGTGTCCGTCAAAATCGATGGAGTGTTCGCTAACCCTGATTCTTAGTCAAAACCTGTAAAACTGAACCCGGGAGTGAACAACTGGATCGTCTGCTGCTTTAACGGAGCGTCCATTGAATTATAGAGTTAACCTTGACCAACCCGAAAACCCCATCAACTACCGGAGCGTCCGTGACATCTCACGGAGAGTCCGATGATTTATAAACCCAAGCTTTCAGAGTACCCGAACAACCCCAATTCTTATCGGAGCATCCGTCAACAATAAAGAAAGTCATTGGAACTCGATATTGAACTATACAATGAATGGATAGTATGAAATTAAAATTATGATATATTTACAATTAAATATGTTTGTGCTTTGCAATAGGAGAAAAAAATCTATCAAGATAGTATTTTAAATTTGATACATACTTATTAAGACATTGTCATACTATTGCCAACATTAGCTTATATATTATGGACGTTATGGTCTTCTTAAAAATAAAGTATAGATTTAAAAATATGTAGAAAGATAAAAACATAAATAGATAAGTATTATCTTGGCCCTCATTTTTCATGAATAGTGATAGTTTTTTCTCTCCGTTGCACCGCACGGATATATTCGATAGTAATAACTAATAATAACTGTACGAGCGACGGTGGTATGAAGTAGCCGTCTGTGATAGAGGTTCCTTCAATACATATTTGGGCCCATGTGGGCTAGAATTTTATCAATGAAATTTTAGTTCTCCCAAGCCCCGCTGCTCGACACGACCGCGACCCTTCGCGGCTCCTCGCCATTTTGTTCCCACTCGCCGTGGCCCCTACCAGCCTCCGCGTCCGCTCCCCTCAGCCCGTACTTACCGGCCAGCTGCGCACCCGGTCGTCGTCGCTGCTGCGTATTGAGTCTGTTCACCTTCATCATCTTCCTCAGTCTCCGGTGAGGAACTGAGGATTCGCCGCCCCGTGCAATTTTAATGTTTGAGGTGAGTAGTTCTTCTTTAAAAACAATCGATCAAATGACTATTTTAAGTGATAATCACATCCAGCAAATATACTTAATGTCTGTACATTTCTGATTTTTCCTTTTTTGTAATTTATCTTTTTTTCTAGAATGTCTTGTATACTAAAGCGGAGTCGCAAAAATAGCATTAGTCATAGCCAGTGAGTAAAATCTTTACATTATATTACGTTAGCCAGAATTCCGACACCATATGTTTGGTTTGTAGAGTCACCTCATATATCATGAGGTGATGCATCATGAGTTCATTCCATGAATTTTGGTGGAACTAAGTTATTCCTCATGCATATACTAATTATTAGCCTGTGAGGAATGAGATGGTGATGGATCAACTCATTCCATTCCACAAACCAAATACAAAAAATAAGGAGTGAGAAGATAATGAACCATCCCATTCCTTAAACCAAACACACCCATCATCCCCGATTGAGATCTTCCTCTTCAAATCGACAGTAGATACAGGGCATATGGAAAAACGGGGCAATTTACCGGCCAGCTAGACGAAAGCTTCAGCTACTATAATAACGTGTCGAGTCTACACGCTGCATCGAACAGTTCATCTATATCAAATCAAATTAATTAAATCTGATATGAATATTATTGCGGACGTAAACCCATGGTTGAACACTGTTTTGTTTCGAAGACCCTAAATGAAGTAATCAGTAAGATAAGACAGTAGACGGCACTTCAGCTAGTGAGAGAGAGACACGCTCATTTGTCAATTCGATCCTATCAGAAATTCGATGCCCATGACAAAGACTTTATTACTATTGCAAAGATCGAGGTTTGACCAAACCCTTCAGTACCGGTATGAATTAAAAAAAGTTAAATGCATGGCAGACTCTTTAACTTGTTAGGGTGCCACTTAGGTTCACAAATTCTCAAAACGCATTTCTGACACCCTAATATTGTTTAAGTGTGCAAGTGTGCCACTTTGGTCCATAACGGTTCGGAAGCTGGGTTTTGGTCTACTATGTCGCTGCGCACATGAGGTTGGCTTGGGCCGTGGAAATAAGAAGAGCGACCCTCATCTTCCCTTCATTTCCAGTACCGAGTACTCTACCTCTTCGAGTCCGTCATCACGGAGACACGAAGCCAGGGGAGCACGATGGGCGGGGCTAGTGGAGCCAATCGCCGATGAGCTTGGAGGCAAACACAGCGGAAGAGGGACGCCGAAGTCCAGTGGGGTACGGATCCCCGTAGCGATCACGGTGAATCTACACGACGGTGGTGGCATTGTGGACGAAAGGGCAACCCAGGCCTGTGTATGGTGAATGAATCCCCTTTAGCCCATGTTGTGGTAATCTTGGTTGTGCGTTGAATGTAGTTAGATGTTGTGAATCGGAATGCCAAATCTTTGCCTTTTTTATTTTGGCGTCTAGGGTTTGGGATTCATTTGTTATTTGTCCTAATAGTGTTAATCATGGCTTGCTTTGTATGAATAATCTTCCCTAATATGGAGTAGATGGAGAGGGCGGTGGCAGCGACAATGACTTCCGGGGGAGAGAGACCGAGAGAGAGAAAGGGAAAGTTACATGTGGGCACATGTTTGAGAACAGGACAACGAAGGGCTTTTGTCATAATGAACCTTCCCCTGGTGGCTAATCTCACACCCATACACAGTCAGCGCCACGCGGGTGACGCCATGTAGGCTAAAACCCAGCTTCCGATCCGTTATGGACCTAAGTGGCACACTTAAACAATATTAGAGTGTCAGAAATGTGTTTTTTTAGATTTTGTGGACCTAAGTGGAACCCTCAGACAAATTTAAGGACCTAATTTAATAGAGAGCAGACTCTCTGAGCACGCAAGTCCGAGCATGAGTGCATCACAGTCATACAGCATAGACAAAGTGAGGCCGTGACTTTTCATACATGTCTAAACCTAATACACATGATTTGGTCATGGCCTGATGAAATAAGTCAAGGAATCAGATTTGTCTTATTATGTATATATAAAATCTTCCAATTAATCAAACTTGAAAATAGATGTCACCTGGCCATTATTAGACGCTGGACTCAGTATATAGGTTGCAAACATGCCAAGGAGTCTGGAGCGCATCATAGCTCATCAAACGGGTGTCGACAACAACCGGCGAATATGTCGTCGTCACATGCTCAAGAAATTCAGCTCCAAACCATAATAGGTACTGTACTTAAGAAGATATCCTCTTTCTCATCCTAGTTACTGTATATGCGAATGATGTGTTAAGTGGGTCTTCACCAAGCACTCTATCTGTTTTCGTCTATTTGATTGGTTTCTGATCATAAACTTCACTGGAAAATTCTGACTACCGGCCAATCTGTTTTGTTTGCACCAATAATTAAGGAGTCCCGGAACTGGAATCCGGCGACGGGAAGGACAGCAAGGATGGCCAGAAAGCCCCCACACGGCGGACGGCGAAAGGCAGCGTCCGTTGGTGGATCTTGGTGGCGGCAGACATGCTCATGGTGCTCTGCGGCGGGACCGTGGCCACCCTACTCATCCGCCTGTACTACAACTCCGGCGGCAACAGCAAATGGATGAGCACGCTCACGCAGTCCGGCGGGGCACCACTTCTGCTCATCCCGCTGCTCCTGGCGCCGCCGCCGACCTCTGGCCCAGGCTCAGGTGAAGGCGAGGAGGAGCGCCGCCAGCCGGCACCAGCGGCGTCCAGGCTGGTGGCCGTGTACCTGGGCATCGGGATCCTGATCGGCTTCGACAACCTCATGTACGCGTACGCGCTGCAGTACCTGCCGGTGTCCACCTTCTCGCTGGTGGCAGCGACGCAGCTGGCCTTCAACGCCGTCACGTCGTGGCTCATCAACTCACAGCGCTTCACGGCGCTCATCGCCAACTCCGTGGTCGTGCTCACCTTCGCCGCCGCGCTGCTCGGCGTCGGCTCCTCCTCCGACGGGACGTCGTCGTCGTCCGACTTGCCGCGGGGAAAGTACGCGGCCGGGTTCGTCCTCACGCTGGCCGCCTCCGCCACGTTCGCGCTCATCCTGTCGCTGCTCGAGCTCGCCTTCGTCAAGGTGGTCAGGGCGCGCACGCTGCGGTGGGTGCTCACGGTGCAGATGCACACCAACCTCGTGGCGTCGGCGGTGTCGGTGCTCGGGCTGTTTGCGTCCGGGGAGTGGCGCACGATCCCCGCGGAGATGGCGGCGTTCAAGGACGGGAGGGCCAGGTACGTTCTGACGCTGGTCGGGACGGCGGCGGCGTGGCAGGCGGCGCTGGCGGGGCAGGTGCGGCTCATCGCCCGGGTGTCGTCGCTCTTCGCCAATGCGACGGGCACCGTGCAGCTCCCGCTCGTGCCCGTGTTCGCGGTGCTGCTGTTCGGCGACAAGATGACGGGCATCAAGGCCGTCGCCATGCTCATGGCCGTGTGGGGGTTCCTCTCATACGTCTACCAGCACTACCTCGACGGCCGGCGCGCTGCTGCGGGGAAGGCCGCCGGCGCCGGGGCTCAGTTCAAGTGCTGCGTCTGTGCTGAGCGGACGGTAGACGAGGCTTCGCACGCTTGAGACACTGCTGTGGTCGTCTGTTTATCAGATTCTTGATTAGCTTTGCCTCGCTGTCATGGAGATTAGTCGGAGTGGAAGCTTGACTCCAATATACTAGTAGTAGTAGTTTGGAACTTGGCTTGACTGGTGACTATTCATACTGATATCGACCCGTGCTAACACCAATAATTCACCTCCCTCCACACTGAAATTCTTTGATCTTTTCTGGTCTCTCAGTGTGCATAACCCCCACATCATCTAATCGCAAAAAAAAAAAAAAAAAACCCCACATCATCTGTCCCTTGGTCTTCATCTTAATTCCCACCTCAATTAATCCATCCCAAAGCATAGGATTGCTTCCCTCGCTCGCTCAAGAAAATGGTAAAATACCCATTTCCTTCTCTTGGCTGGATGTTCATTAAAAAATATTGTCAATTATCTCATAAGAGCAAATACAATTATACATCTAGCCAAACCAACTCAGTAAAGTCCTATGTGGAAGAGAGAATAAAGAAGAAAGAAGGAAATAGGCACCACATGATAAAAAAAATGTATTGCAGCATGTACATGTTCAGCATGTGCTATATCTCCACCGTTGAGATCTCTTCTTCGGATTTGTGTTGCACACTGTGCTACACTGCAGCTCACTGTGTTTGGATGGTGTATATCTTGAGGTGGTGCAGCACTAGTTGCATCCAAACTCCATATGCAGCCTGTGGGCCTACCACCACCATCTCTCGTCACATCTTGCATGCAGTCTGTGGGGTCCATCACTATCGCCTCCTCACAGCCCATGCAGTCGTTTCTGTTACTGCTCCTGCATATGCTGATGTGGTGGGCCTAGGTAATAAAAAGTGAATCTATGTGAAGAGGTAAGTTATTATATGATGACTAGTTTACAAGGTTAGGCTCTTGATGACATTGCTCGCCTATAAGATAAGCTTATTAAACTTGCTCTAACATGGTAAAAATGGTACAAGAACAAGGAAGTATCAAAGTTATTACATAACTGTGAAGAATGCAACAATGATGAAATCTGGACAATTGTGCATTTTATAGGCTTCTTGGACAAAACCATCATCAACAAGTCAGCGAGACCCTTGCTTAAGCCCTCATACTACTTTTGAAGGCTAACACGAAAAAAAAAACATTATCTCAACAAGATTCTTACTCATGCTCTCAAAAGTAGTAAGATGCACATACTTTTCTTAGGTTCTCAAAACAATATTGTCCCGACAAGATTCTTACTAAATAAAGCTCTCAAAAGTAGTACTATGATGCACATACTTTTATATGGTTCTCAAAACATTGTCCCAACAATACTCTTACTAAATAAAACTCTCCAAAGTAGTAAGATATCACATACTTTTCCAAGTTTTTTTAAACATTGTCCCGACAAGACTCTTATTAAACCTCTCAAATATATTCAAGCCATCATAATTAGGGACCATTCCAAGGTTTCCTACTTTTTGTTTCTACCGTTCACGGTCTCTTCTGGTCCCTATGCCAATATGGATTCGACATTGATGCCAGAGTTCCTGGTGTCACCCCTTCTGGCGAACCATGGCTAGGTCCAACCGAAAAACAAACACCCACCCTTCTACACACCCCTATGATTTTTCCATGCTGTATTGGGCCTTGCAGCCTGTTCGCTTGGTCGTAAATGATCGTGGATGATAAGCCAGAACAGTATTTTTCTCTCACACCAAACCAGCTAACAGTAATAATCCACGATCGTTTCAACCGAAACGAACAGGCTGTTGATCATAACCTTCGCTCCAACGTCATCCACAAGCTCTTGTACTAGAACTTGGACCATAGCACAAATTGACCCCCAAGCTCATACTACCCAACCTAGAGCTCTAGCCATTTCTGAGTTCTAGCCACACACCCCCGTGGTCCAACTCCCACGCACTCGCTCGACAATAAATGCATGTCCGCTTACCCTCAACCTCAAAATCCACCTCGGCCACTCAGCCTTCTACTTGACATCAATAGCACTTAGCCTCTACCCTAGCAGTGGCAGCACCCTGGCCACCACCTGGCTCCAAGATAGGTCAATTTGTATCAATTTTTGTGCAAACTAGTTCAATATATTTGTACATGGATGTTTTCAAGATGTAAATCGTTGAATCTTTCAATTGAATGTCAAATTGATTGTCACTTTGGAGTATCAAGAGTAAATTCAAGCTCCACCATGGCCAAATATTGTTCAAGACACATCGAGCTTGTGATCTATGGGCACCAAGAGAGGTTAGCCTAGCTATAGAACACTTGGTTACATTGATTGTATGCATTGGAGGTGAGAGAATTGCCCAACAACATGGAATCTATAATACTCGGGGCATGTGGATGGGCTGACTATCATACTAGAAGTTGTTGCATATGAGAATCTATAGATTTGTCATTCTTTCATTGGACTAGAAGCTGGTCATGGCACTCCCAAGAGGCTTCATCGGCTTATGGAAGTCATTTCTACAGTGGCAAATAGTGGAGAAACTGAAGCCACGATAAGCTGTGACATAGAGTCCCTCAGTTGTAGAGAGAGAGACGAAAGTAGTTCACATTATTAGTTGTATAGATCATTATGAGGCTCATTGAATGATATCAATGTCTTCACAGATGCCCACTTTTCTAGAGCCTGTTCGTTTCGGCTGGATTGGCTTATAAGCCATGGGCTGAAAGTACTGCTGGCTGGTTTGGTGTGAGAGGAAAACACTGTTGGCTGACTGATAAGCCAAGCAAGATACAGGCAGTTACAGGCTGCTCTCAAAAGTGGCTAACTTCAAGTGATTCATCTCCTATGTAGTACATGGTGAATAGAAAAAGTACACCATGGGGTAGTATAATTTGGAGGTGGGAGAATTGCCCAACAACAAGGAGTCGGCGGCGCATGTGGATGGGCCAACCATCATACTAGAAGTTGTTGCATACAAGAATCTATGGATTGGGCATGTATTCTTTCTTTGGATTACTAGGCTCGCTGAATGATATAAACGTTCTTCACAGATGCCCGCTTTTCTAGTAGCTAACTTCATCAAGGTGAATGGAGAAAGGTACACCATGAGATAGTGTTTGGCAGATAGGATTACCCTCTTTGGGCAACAGTTGTGAGGGGCTACCAAAATCCACAAAAGAACAAGAAATTTCATTTGAAAAGAATCTCAAGAAGCTACAAAAAAGTATGGAGAAACCATTTGGTGTTTCAATCTCAATTTTCCTATTGCGTGCGGTCCTGCTAGAATTTGGAACAACGAAGCCCTTTGATACATAAGTTCTGACCAAGCACAACATGATCGCTATTGCAACTGGTGAGAGTTACAATTATGATCAAGATGGTGGTGAGGTGATGAGTACCAGTGCCATGATCCACTTATGTTGTCAAAGTTCCTCATAGTGCATAAGAAGATTAAAGACAGGCAACCACATGAGATACATAGAAATGATCTTGCCAAGCATCTGTGGTCGGAAATGCATGGCCATGTTACTAACCGTACGTACCTGAAAATTGTTTTCTACATACTTATGGGATTGTGGCCCATCTCTAGAAGGAACGACCTGTTACATATAGTTGGGAATGTGGTCCATCTCTAGAAGGGGTGATATATTAGCTTGGATTATTTCATCCGTCTTTTTACTCATTATAATCCCTTCCCGCCTCTCCCTATCTCCACTGGTGAAGCTCAGTGGAGACCAAACTGGACCCCTGCCCCTCTTAGCTGAGAAAGACTAATAAAGAGTCCATCTAGAGAGCTTGCTAGGCTAAGCATGATTTCCTACAAAATTGTGTATCTAATGGCCATCAAGTAGTACTAGTTGACCACAAAAACTACATTTAATCTAGCGATAATGCTCGTTCTATCATATTATTGATGAATAATTTTGCTACCCCTGATTATTAGGCACGCTCTACTGTTGCCTGTCTCGTATGTGACCCAGACACGCAGCATGTGACGAGACGAGTTAGAACAGCACGTGTCCATATAACAGTACGAAGTCCGATTTTAAGATGGGTCAAAGGACGGTAGTAAGGAGCTTGATTTGAAAGATATTAATTAGAACAAATGATGATCGTTCAATAAATCTGAGTCGTAAATCATCTAGATGACCGTACAAACTATTGCAACGCATGGGCACATTCTATTTCAAAATTTAAAAGGAACCGATTTCAAGACGGGTCAAGCGATGGGATGGTAATAAGGAGCTCCATTTCGAAACATATTAGAACACATGACGACCATTCAATAAATCTTCTATCCGTAAATCGTCCATGTGACCGTACAAGCTGTACAAATTATTGCACATGTGGGCACATTCTAATTTCAAATTTGAAATGGAAATAAGATTCTTCAGAAAGTCAAAAATCAACAATTTGAAATGTATAGTATACACGGGTGATCAGATCTTCCATCCGTTCATGCTGTTCCGGTCTTGTCTCCAAGTTGCCCTGACGAACCTGGCTCCGAATCCGAATCGAGATATCCAATCCGACGCTGCCCAAGATCTGGATCCAGATCGAAACTAGAAAGAAATCAAATATATTATATCAAGATCAAACCACAGAGGACGAAACAGATCAGTTAGATAGAGATCTCATACCATGGACACTTTAGATCTGAATCACTAGAATGGAAGCAAATCAATTATTGGGAACAAAAATCATCAGAGCTCATTTTTTCAAACCTAACGGATACATGCATGTACCGAAAGCTTCCATTTCTATACGTCCGTGTGCATGAGACGTTGTGGGCAACTTGCCATGTTGGAGATGAAGGATCTCGAGCAAGCGTACGATAGTGGATGATGCAGGCCGGGTCGGTGATCACCTGCGCCTGCGCGCACCACATTGACTTCCGACTCGTACACGAGTGGTGCCGTTGCTTCCCGCCGCCACTCACTCAGCAGATTTAGGCCTCGTTCGTTTGCTCAGGATCCAATCCTGGAGCTGATTTGTTCCACCCCAGGAATGAGTGGATTCCTGCCTGTCACTCATTTCCCTGCCTGTAACCGTTCCCTGCCTGCTGTTTGGTTAGGCAGTGCCGTCGCTGACAGTCCAGGAACAGGAACAGGAACAGGAACATGACTGATCTCTTGATCTCTCTAGGCCACGTTCGTTTGCTTGTGGTACTGAACAAGTGTTGGAGTACTACAAATACATCTCATGAAATACATTGCAACAAAAACAGGCTCTCATACATTGCAGCAAAATAAAATAGATAAAATCTCCCATGTTTTGGAGTTCTTTTATCTGCAAGTCTCTCATCATACTCTCATAAATGTAGAGACAATGGGCAGCAACAATAGCAGAGTACCACAGATAATGTGCAGCCACATATAAAGGACATGCTAGCTACTGCCAAAAGTGACAAAAAGGTGCACCAAAAGGCTGCCATGATCCACTCATGGAATTATAATCTTCATAATTTAAACCAGTAGATAACTCATCTAAGCCTACTCAAGTGTCCAGGCATTTTGTCCAATCCAATGTTTCTTGATCATTGTCTCCTCCCTGAAAATGACAGCAAGCTTTCTTTTACAAATAATTGAACGAAAACGATTCACGATGTAGTCAACCAAAGCATAATTGAATCAATATGTCAGTTTAAAAGCTTTGATTAGTTATGAAACTAGTCAGTGCCTTCACAGGCTCTATCCTATCTCTTGCAAAAAAACACATGTTGAGTGGGCCTCTGTCAGTGCTGCTGCAATTACAAAAACATTAACAGAAGCAATTAATGAAACATGCTTTGAAGGTACAGTACGTCCTTCACTTTGATGGTATCTGCTGTTCTGGTATTTCTGCCTACTAGAAAGACTGCAGCTAGATGTCAAGAGAAGGATTTCACCAAATACAAGAACTAGGATGCTATTAAAAGTTTGACATCCTTTTAAACTTGCAGGTATCCTTCGGCAACTAATAAAAAATCCTTTGGCAAAAAAAAAGAGAAAAAGAAAATTATACAAGCACTATTATCAATCTACTGAATGGTCTGCATAATCCAGTGTTCATCTAAACGGCCATTTAAACGGCCGCTAAACGGTAAACGGTGGTAAACTGTTTTGTTTAGGGAGTAAACGGAAATTAAACGGTTGACCGTTTAAACGGTAAAAAAACGGGGAAACGGTCTAAACGGCCTAAACGGAACGGAGATAAATGGTATTAAATGGACTAAACAGCTGTTGTCGCACCCGGTTTTAAGAACAAAACCAGATACACACCATATGTGAGCCCAGGAAGTCAAATCTCACATATAGCTATAAATAAGGGTAATATCAATAGACAATGCTTAAGTACATAACATATTAGTATAAGAATATAACCTCAGAGTATAGATAGCGGAAAGACAACTCCGATCTTCAAGCGAAGACTCCAGTTCCACAGGGACAACTGACTGTTTGATCACAAGCCTAATTCCTCCAAACTCTAGCAATCTGGTACCCATCCGGGATTTTCATCCAAATATTTGAAAAGTAAAGCAAGCATAAGTACATGTTGTACTCAACAAATATAACATGGGGTTCATGAGGCTCAAAATGCTGACACTGGTTAACTGCGATTAGCTTTTAATGAGTCATGATTTTAAGCAATTGAGTAGCAACAAATTTATTCACGAGCACATAAACACATGATCAGGTAAACATGAATAATGAATAGCATAAACAGAGTGAGCATCTTTATCATCAGTATCATCAATGTTCATCATCTATTCCGTAAGGGTTTCAAGGCCGCTCGTGATCGTGAGCACGACTGATATACCAGTTTTACACTCTGCAGAGGTTGTACACTTTCACTGTGAGTCGTGATTTATCCTTTCGCCCGAAGTAATCAGCCTCTTGGCCCACTACCAAGGAAGGTCGGCAGGGTTCACTATGAAGCCTTTCAAAGGTTCGTCTAACAAGTTAGGGCTATTAGATTCACTCGGCAAACAGATATAG
Source organism: Miscanthus floridulus (assembly GCF_019320115.1). Taxonomy (NCBI): domain Eukaryota; kingdom Viridiplantae; phylum Streptophyta; class Magnoliopsida; order Poales; family Poaceae; genus Miscanthus; species Miscanthus floridulus. The sequence goes on along the minus strand of NC_089587.1, from coordinate 51,604,349 downwards.
AAACCCCCCTGTTGAATGGCACAATTCCATCACGGCTATACACATAAGAGTAGAGGTTGTCTTATACCCGATTCGATAAGCCATTCTTACGCCAATAAAGGTAACCACTAACAAGCTAGAAAAGGTTCTCATACTGAGCTAAAGGTAGAGCCATATAGCCCACACAGCTGTACTGTAAGTCCCGGATGACCACTTACAGATAAGTCCATAGGAAGAGGAATCTAGAGAACCAAAAAAATAGCCCAATGCTCTAGCCCCCTGGTTCCATGTTGCTAAAAAGCATCTTTTAAATGTTTGTTGCATATACCATTAGTCAAGTTACAAGATCACGGTCTTTAATTGAGCACTAGCATCATACTACCCAATGCAACACCCCAAAGGTATCAAGGTACAAGGTATAAAGTACTAGGAATTCCTTAATGGTAGTCAAGGTAGACACATGCAATATGAATTAAATGATTAAAGGTGTATAGGACAATAAGGAAGATCCCATGCTATACTTGCCTTATAACACCGATCCTTCGGTAAGCTTTAATCTTCAACGCTCTTCTTCTTCTTGATCACCACGTATATCTCACCGACTGGATGTAATCATAAAGCACCACACAAACATCCGTACAATCATACACGAAGCAACAATAGATCTAAATTAGAACAGTACACCAAACATAAAATCAGGATGAAAAGTTTGGAAAACGAATCTACGTCTCGCTACGAACACACAGATAGGAACCATTTAGGAAAACAGCCTAAATGCTAAACGAAGGACGACCGTGTAAAGGACGTTTACCGTTTAGGAAAACATTGGCATAATCACTAACTCACTATCTTCAAAAGGAAAATGTACAACTGCAGGTACAAGACTGAAACAGATTCATTTCAGAAAAGTAAGATAGGAACCATGATAGCCAGAAATCAAGCAACAAAGTAGATAGCAAGATTGATAAGTAAGCAAGCAGCTCCTAAACAAATAGTGCAGTGAAAATTGAGCCCCTACTTGATTGTCATTGAGTGTGCGGTTCAGTAACACAATAAAAAGTTGAGCCCCTAAACTAATAGAAGGAAAAAATTAAGTTTTTAACAATTAAGTAGACTGACCTGTTAGACCATCGCATTTTTGAGCCAAACCAAAGTTGCTTCTCGATCTAGTTCACAACCACTTAGGAATGCCTCTCTATTTTCTTTGCTCTTGATGAACACTGCAAATGCCTTTTCCTTTTCTTCCTTTGTCACTCTCATTGTGCTCAAAATGGATATACACCTTTTGATAGAGAAGTCATTACCTTGAGCAACCTTCTTTTCTTTGGCTAGATCTGCAGACTCATCTTGTACTTGTTTAGTCCTCATGTCTAGGTATCTCTCCATCATTTCTTCAATCCTTTCACCCTTCTTAGGTCTGTTTTCTTCCTTTTCATGTTTTTTGCTTGATGTAGTAGTAGTAGTTCTTCGCTGCCTGCTTCTTTCAACAGCTACGACCTCATTTTCTTCATCTCGTGACAGAGAACATCGCTGTCCATTTCTTTCAACAGCTACAACCTCACTTGCTTCCTCTTGTATCTCAGTGATTGAATCATCTTCATCTAGTACCTCATGAACCTCAATGTTGTCCAAGTCATCTACATCATGAATTTGTTGAAGTGGTGCTTCCTCTTGTGGTGGCTCAAGAGAAGTTAGATTGTAAGTACCTTCAGCCAAATGACCTACACGATAACAAGGAAATAGCTATAGAAAGTGGTCTTTCCTCATGAAATTCAAGTATAAAGAGAACCAATATAGTTATGACAACTAGGAGTTAATTGGGGGAAAATATGGTGCAAAGCAACTAGTAGTGCAGAACCGAAGAAAACTCATCACAGTACAGATGAGAAGAACATGGATGTAGAGTTGCTGTTCTGACATCTATAAATTGTGACAAGTAGAAGCATATAACCTAACTCTATAAAACTAGCATATTGTTGCTTAGTCGTTAGTACTAGTAGAAAAGCATTATTGTAACTAGCATATTGTTGCTTAGTCATCAGCACTATAAAAATACTTGATCAAAGACTACTAGACAAGTCAAGTGAATCACAGGATAATATAGACCAGCAAGATAGAAACAAACAAATACTAAAGTGAGAAGCAGAAAGAATATATTGATTGGCACTGTTTGCAACTATAGAAAGTGAACCTACCATCATAAAGCTCTCCCAAAGCATTAAATAGTAGAAATCTTGCCTTACTATTGCGGAACTTCCTAATTTTAGGGAATGTCTGCACATTCAAAGAGAACCATTGATCAAATATGAGGTTATCACTATGAGGATATCCATAGAATTACTTCAAGAAATCAACTTACAATTTCAAGGTTATCCCACATAGATGGTGATCCTTCAACCATATGCCTATCTTCATTCCAGGTGGCCCCACTCTACCTCCTTGCCTCTTTGAGCATCCTATAGTCTTTCTTTAGCTGACATACTTGTTCCTTAGATGGAACTCCTTCACTATTTTATTCCACCCTTCAGGGGTCCATCCGTTGTCACCTCTGTAGCCACTATCTTTATACTCATGGAGAATGTCTACCAGGGACTTCCCAAGGGCTAGATTCTAGTCCGCTCTTTGCTTTACTACTACGTAAACCATGGTCAGACATCAGGTTACCAAAAATCAGCAAATAGAAATAACAGTAAAGAAATACCAGTTTACATGTTACAGGTTTACTAAAACTACTATAATAGCACATGGTGGAATAAACTGTATAGAAGAGAATTACTTCAAGAAAGTTCTTTTTAGTAGCAAACAGCTGCAAAGAAATAACAGCAATAATAGCAGAGAAATAACAGCAATAATACCAGAGAATTAAACACCATACCTCTCGAAGAACCTCCAGTCTTCTTTGCCTTACTGCATTTAGGAGAAGCCTTCTTTTTAATACCACTTGTTGTACCCAAGAACCGGTGCAACTTTGGTGACGCCCTTGCAATCATATTGAGCTTCGGGGAGCCTTTTCCAACCATCGCTGTCAAATATGACACAAGCCTATTCACTTATTACAAGCTTATTCAATTATTACAAGCCAAGTTTATTACAAGCTTATTCATGACAAAAGCTTATTACAACCTATTCAAAGACTAATTTAAAGACTAAAAAGAAGTCTCTACTTAATTACAATCCATGCTTATTACAAGCTTATTAACTTATTACAGCCTATTCAAAGACTAATTTAAATGTTGCTGGTACTGAACCCATATTTCTTGGGCAATGGTGTCTCTTAAAGCGTTGCCTTGTACTAAACCCACATTTAGTCATTCATTTGATCACCACTTGGTACAGCAACAAAGTTTCTTGGAGGGATATTATCCGGCTGATGATCTAACCATTCCTCATCTCCATGAAGTAATCGGATTAGATTATGGAAGATGGAAGCAGCTATAGGTATCTTTACTTGATTTTCCAACATGAGGAATGTGGCAACTTTTAGAATGGGGAAGCGCATCTTAAGCAACCCCAAAGCCCTTTCCACATGGTTCCTCAGTAGTGCGTGGCGGTGGTTAAAGAGCTCCTTTGGGTTCTACGGCCTTCGATGTCCAACCCCAAATTCTTTCAAATGGTATCGAACTCCTCGATATGGAGCAAGAAAAGATGGAGTATTTGCATACCCTCCATCAACCAGATAGAATTTGCCTAGAGGTACTTGGAAGCCCTTGCTCATAGCTGATCGTAGCACTCTGGAATCTATAGCCGATCCCTCCCATCCACTAGAAATGAAAGTGAAGTTGAGATCGAAATCACATGCCACCATCACATTAATGCTTAGTGTGCCCTTCCTATTTCTAAAAGGAGAAGCTTTCTCAGAGGCTATGGAAATAGGAATATGAGTTCCATCAATGGCACCTAGACAATTCTTGAAAAAATGGATAGAATCTAGGATTGTCTTGGATTTTTTATGCACTTGATTAGGATCAGGAGCTTGAATGTAACGGCGAAAGAGTGTGGGGATGACCACCTTGAAGAAGTGGTTGATGTGATGATGGAAGGTGTCATTGTTGTGCCCAAAGAACACTTGGAGATCCTCATACGAGGTGTTGTGACTTAACATGTATAGGAAGAAACTCAACTTCTCCTCCACAGTTATCCTAGTATCAACAACAAGCCTTTTGCTTCTAAGATAATTTGCTAATTCTCTAAAGATGTGTGGTTCCATCCTAAATGCAACTTGACAGTTCTTGACATGTCCCTCGAGGAGTCTATGAACTTTAACCTCGCCTGTTTCTTCCAAAGTATGACGTTTCTTCTTTTCCCCTCCTCTAGCAGAACTCATAAGATATAAGGCGGGGAAAATAAATAGCATCATGTCATCGTCTTCTTCCTCCCTCCTCTTTCTAATACGATCTCGTAGTGAGAGACGCATTGCAGGACTGAAGCATACAATTTTATAGTCATATAGAAGCTAAATATTATTAACCATGTCATATAGAAGTTATATTAATGACCATGTCATATACAAGCTGTAATAAAGATTACAGCCGTCTTATAGAAGCATATATAAACTTATAGTCATATAGAAGCTTTTGGAGTACCTTTTGGAGTTGGTACCGGATCCCAAGAAGGCGGAGGTTCACCTTCCCCAACTCTAAATGGTGCTGGAGAGATAACAAGAAATCATTTGGCAAATCAAGACATCATCTAGATAATAATACAAGTAACAAAGTGAGCTAATAGGCTAGGTATGTCAACTTCAGTCTTCACTACAGACTGAAACAAAGGGACATTCCTCTCCCTGGCTCATGTTCGCAAAAAAAAGAAAATCAAAATAAGCTTGCAATGTGAATTCACTCAAAAGGAGCAGAGGTGTAGCTCCAATCTACTTGCATTGGCTGACTACCCTACTTTTCCAAGGTTTTCCAATAGTTTTCCATAAGAGTGCAGCATGCTCTTTTTTTCTAACAGATAGCTAATGCTACAGCAAGGTAGCAGTCCAACATTAGGAGCAAGCTAGCACCTCCCTACAGCAGTCCAGAAACATCAGTCCAGAAGCAACAATCATAGAGAATGCGTAAATGCTACAATTGACAAGAGCACAAAAACAGACACCAGAAGTCCAGAAATACATCCCGATCATCACTAACTAGGTATTTCACTACTAGTACTCATGTTTATAAACATGATTAACAGTCATCACCCATCCAAGAAACTGCAGCCCAGGGTTGCTTTAGAGCAAATGACGTAGTAGCAGCAAGAGATGAGGCTTCTGTTTAAAGTTAAAATTTGCAATAAAATTAATCTCTCACATGACCACAAGCATATAGAGCACATAAAGAAATAAGTTGTCGCCAGTTGCTACAGAGTTACCACTGAATCAAGCATAGTAAATACTGTACGTATAAGAAGTCATGGAAAAATATTGTAGATTCCAATTCCTCCAGTCTGTGACTGTGAGGCCAACACAGAGAGGAGAGTAGAGAAAAGTAAGTGCAAAACAGGGGTGGAGGAAGGTAGAGCTTGAGCTGTTGCCAAAAGCTACAAAGTCAACGGCAATGGGTTCCTCCTCCTCATCCGAGCTGCAAGCAAGCGCTTTCTCCCTGCTCGTCCTGCTCCCCTCCTTTACATCTCCTACCACCTGACGACCAAGAAGAAGCCCACCACCCACGGCCTCACCGCACACCCGCTCCTGGCCCACCTCCTGGCATTCCTCAGAACTGCCACCGCTTCCTCGACTGGTCCACGGACCTCATCATCGCCAGCCCAGACCTAGCGACGGATGGAGCGTAGGCAAGCAAGAACCCTAGCGCCAGGAAGAGAATGGGGCAAGGGAGACGAGGGTGATGCGTTACCGGCGAGAAGGCGGCGGAGAACGCGAACGTTCGATGGGAAGCGGTCGCCGTCGCCTCGTGCCGCGCCATCGTGTCCCCTCGCGATGCCCCACGCCGTCGCCTCATGCCGCTCCGTCGCAAGTCGCGAGTCGCGTGCCGCACCGTCGCCAGGATAGGTTCCGGACGTAGGAGGGTCCGTCTCCATTCCGGGCCAGAGGGGGGAGGCCCGGATTGACCGGTTTGCATTCCGGGCCGTATCTAACCGAACGGCCATTCTTGATCCGGCCTGGCTTCGAACCGGGCCTATTCGATCCGGGCGGATCAGGCCACGATCCGGGCCATTCCGGGTCAAAACAAATGAGCCCTTATTGGGACGAGAAGAAGGTCCAGGCGTCGGATCCGATCAAACGGGCCAAGAAGGCTCGCGCATTTAATTGGGTCCCGATTTTTCCTCTTCTTCCAAAGCTTTTCGGCTGAATTTGCTTGCAAATAAAATTCTTTTGGGCCGCACAGTATTATTATTCTGTGCATTTTCCTATTTTTTACTTATTATTTCACCAAGCCATTTTAACAGGCCGGTTCAATATAACTTGCGTTTTGAAAATAAGAGACTTACACGCACGCCAGGGATTTCCACCATGCAGCCTTGCGACATGTACATGCCTAAAGTATCACTGCTACGAGCTTCAGTGCGCGCATGAAGAAAACAGGGATTAATTAACTGCTAGTCGCCTCCAATGTGGTGAAAGTACTGTAAGCAAACAAGGTTGGGAGAGCGTGCAGGTGTATGATGCATGTAGCAGCAGCATGGATGTGAAGATTCAATTCTATGGAGGCCAAGAAGCTAGGAAGCAGTGCATGCGTCAAACTACGAAGCGCATTAGTCCAATGGGCAGAGCAGTACGATCAGGGAAACAGGAAGGTGACCGATTTGCTTATTTGGTTGAGTGCTGGTCGGGACATGATAACGATGTATATGAGTATATACTAGAAAACCAGGCGAGGCTTTGCCGCGTCCTTGTTGGAGCAACCAGCCTGTGAGAACAACGAAATGGTTGAAATTCACCTCCTTTATAAGGTTTTAAGTGACTTGGAGATCGAGATATGAGGACATGAGCTATAAAGTTTTTGACATATAGGAGCAACAAAGTAAATATCGTGCATGCTGATGTAGCAATGTGATATATTTTTAGCAATTGCAAGAATGACTACTAACAAGCTGAGAAAAGGCATAAACGATCAAATTTAATTGGAGGTTGCACTGGCATTGTTTGATCTGTGAACGTTGTTTCAGAAATAATCTTGGTGAAAGGGTGTTCACTTAGATCACTTATTATACAGTTAAATTTGTCTGTCTTCAAGATAGTATAAAGCAAATGATGATAAAACAGGCTTCATGTAATTATAGCTAAAAACTGAATATTTTCTGTAGCTAAATTTATAGTTATGGATAAAGCCAGCTGCGAGCGTATGAAGATAGCGCCAACGATCCCTATCAGAGTGTGACATTTTTTATCACTATCTTTAGTTATCAAACATAGAAGTAGCAAAATTTCTATGGGAAGAACATAAAAGATTGAGTAACTAATAAAAAGCTATACTCTAATGTCTTTTTATTACCTTCGTCGGAGTTTTGAAACTTAATGGTATTCAGGTGGTTGCTATATAAGCTTCACTGATGCTTAAGGGCAGATTTCAAGAGTGCAGCCCCTAACTTTATTTAATCGCCCTGTTCGCTGGTTGGTTTCTGGGCTGATAAGCCCGACTGGTGCTGGTTTGTTGTGAGAGAAAAACACCGTTGGCTGGCTGATAAGCCCTGGCTGAAACCAACAAGCGAACATGTTCAGAAAGAACAACACTTACATATATCTTTAGTGCAAGGAAAATAAAGTGTTTAGGTGTAAATGTTACCATGCCTCGAGAAGAAGAGAGTACAATAATTTTCTGAAAGAGCAACACTTATTCTGTTCTTTTCTTATTCTCTTCCCTTGCTGTATTTTTTGCTATGTTAATTATCTTATTATTTTGGAATCTGGTTGGATATTTCTCTATTTCAAGAGCAAAAGATACATTATGTATACAGAGTATAACCACATTTAACTGTTCCTTTTAATTTTAAGACACATTAGGTATACAGAGTATTACCAAGTTCAACTGGTCCTTTGAATTTCATAAGAGAGTGTGTGTGTGCGTGTGTTGAAATTTTTCAGTAGGACACACGAGGGGAGTAATAACCCCCTACTAAAACAGAAAGCTGCATCGGTACCAATGTCCAATGAAAAATACAAAAAAATGACCATGAAAAATGATAACTGCTCCAGAACCATAGAGTTCTTGTTTTGCAAATTCATCAATAGTCAAAATAATTTATTAGCACTCAAGATTCCATACATTTAAAAAAGCATTTGATCTCTGCAACCTGGAACTCTAGAGCCTTTTATAATTAATTGAACCTGCTTAACAGAATAACATGTTCCATATTTTAAAAAGTTATCAACGGACGTTTCATTAATCATCGAAGCTTCCAACTAATTCGTCCCACTGTATACAAAAGGTGAAATGAGATTTGCTCTATTGAGTAAGGTAGCATTCAGAGAGAAGAATAGGAGACATATACCTTTATGCTAGCAGCATGTCCTTGCTGGGTCTATCTTCTTACTATGATGCAAGGTACAGATCAAAGGAGAATGGCCAAACATGAGTTGAAATTATTTTTGTATAACAAGCAATGAGGGATTTGGCATGGCAAGCAGCGCTGTGTCTTTCTGAATCAAGCAGCAGAGGGGTCCACCCTGATCATTATTAATCAGTAATTTCTCGTCTGAAACAGAAACCGGTGGACCTTATATGTCACCAAAATGGTGCTGAGCAATCTCCTCAAGTGTTTCCTTGGTCAGCACCTAATTGTTGGCTAATGCTGGATTGTCTGAGGTGATCTTCTATGAGACGAAGATATCCAGGTGGTTCACCAGATCTTTAGCCGACATCGGTAGTCTAAGCCCATGCACCTTTAATTAACTCCACCAGTGAGAGATATTGAATTCTGTTGTGGTACGATTCACATTCCAGCTCCTATAAAAATGAATGGGATTAGAAAGATTAATCAAAATATATTAAGATGTATATTGTGATTATGTGAGTGGCACTGAATGTTTGATTCATCAACAGGAGACGATTAGAGAATGTACAGGCTAGCAAATTACCTTTATAACATTTAAGATATATTTAATCCGTCCTTGTGAGACGCTGGCTGTGGTACCCTGCTGTTCTGGGGCTCGGAGCGACACGATCCAAGCGAGGGAGGGGGGAGGGAGCAGCTGCGATGGTGACCACCGTGGTTTCGGCCGATACGACGGAAGATAGAGAAATCAAGGGAGAAGCAGCAAGCAAGCATGGTCGAGGCGAAGCGGCATTTCATCGAGCAGATAGCGCACATCCAGGAGCAGTGGCGAGGGACCCCACGGAGAGGGCTACGGCCTACGGGGGGTGAAAGGGCGGGTCAGCAGGTGTGATGCTTACCAGCGGAAGGAGGTGGCTGCGCATCCGTTGGTTCCTACCCCGATCGTCCAGTGAGCCTGGATGCGACGGTGGAGATCGCGTGTTCGTGCTGCTGCTGCTGCGCTTGATGGAGCGATGCTACTACTAGTGCTGCCCGGGGAAGGGAGGAATGGAGCTCCCTGGCCGCCTCGTCGCTTGGCCGTAGTGGCATTCGCAGTGGTGAACGCCTGCGCCGGTGGCCTGCCGGTTGCCACCACCGCAGCACCCGTGCTGCCGCCCTCTACCCGAGTGAATAGGTCGACGCGCAGGGCATGTTTGGATAGGACCCTGGATGTGTTGCCTGGGCTTTTGAGCTGCCTGTGACTTGCCTATAACCCAAAAGCAAAATTGCCTGATCAGGCAAGTCTGTTTTTCATATCTTGTTTGGTTGACGTCCTGGAAGTAGACAGAGGGACGGGGCAGCGTTTGGTTGACGTGTCTCACGTGGCTTCCTGTAGGGTGATTAGGTCCAGGCAAGTTGGATTGTAGCCCAGGCAGTCGATTTCCTATGCCTGCTCACAGGCAACTCGTAGCAGGCAGATTTCTCAGGATGCCAACCAAATGAATCACAGGAAGATTACAGGCAGGTGTCCAGTCCAGGCATTTCAGTCCAGGTCTTTATCCAAACATGCCCTGACTCCATGAGGCTCGAGAGATTTCAGGTCTAAGTCTTGGCTTGATGGATGAGGGACTCGATCGATCCGCAACTGAACTGGCGGTAGCGTCCGTGTGGCTGGACGCGTTCGCATCTCCTCGCCGATCGCCGCGCCACCCTTTCTGCACGCCGCTCATCCGTCCGAGGAGCAAGACGGGCCAACGGGCCGTGAAGATTCGCGAGCCGTCGGATGGGCAGAGAAGCAGGTAGATACCCAAACCGCTCCACCATCGGACGGACCACGTTGCTTGTCTGCTTGATCGGACGGCTAATGGGCTAATGGGCGACGTGGCCCGATCCGCTACCCGTCTTTTGAAAGCAGAATTTCTTTATAGAGATATCTTTATATCAAACAATACAAGTTCAAGTACTACACGTGTCTATGTCTAAAGTCGATCGGTTTACGCCCTGTTCGCTTGGCTTAAAAGTCGTACTTTTTTAGCCAACGAACAATATTTTTCTTTCATAATAAATCAGCCAACAATACTTTCGATCATGGCTTATCAACCAAACGAACAGGACATCGGTTTGTTAAATCGAATAGGTTGATTCTCGTACACCTAAACTAGACTAGGACTCGTCTAAAAAAAACTAGACTAGACTCTTCTATTCGGTTGTTTTATTCTATAATTATACTCTGGGAAGACTGACCGTCCTATATAAATATAAGAAATGACGCCCGATTGAAAATACACAGTTGATACAAAACAAATATGTTATTATCATTCCTTTACTTACTTATATTATACTCTCTTTTTTTGCATCTAGGCCAGTAGTCATGATTTGCTAGTTTCCCGCAAACAAGCCGCGTGCTCCAGCGTCATCAGAGTATCAATGAACTGGCCATGAATTAGCAATATGATATGTTAGAGGCTCCATTTGTCCCCGGCAAACAACCCGCGTGCTCCAGCGTCATCGGAGTATACCTTGAGGCCACATTCACTGCGCTCAGTTGTCTCGGGCTTCGCGCGTGCTAGCCTACCGGCGGTCATCTGCATGCGGCCTCCCGCAGCTGCCGCCGCCGCGCTTCCGTGCGGGTGCTAGCCTGCCCACGACCTCTAGGGTGTGGCACGTCAAGGCCTGCCGCTACGCATCCAACCGACCGTGCTAGCCTGGCGACGCCAGACGTCCGTGCGAGGGCTAGGCTAGAGCCGCCGGGGGTCCCGGCGTGGTGACAGCGTGACCATGGGATACCGCTGGGGCGTTCGCGCATCGTGGCCTCCCGCCGGCGTGCATTCCACAAGACGAGGAATCTCTGCTCTCGTTCCGAGCATCGAGCAATCGCTCACGGCCGCCAGGGACTTGAGGATGGGCTTGAATGGCGTCGGAAGGGGCGGGGGACTTGATTAGCGTGATGGGGCAACGGCGGGGTGGCGTGGGTGGCGGCGAGGGAGGTTTGGGGAGGCGCACAGGGCAGGAGCGGAGTGCGCTGTGTGATGGGCAGAGAAGGGGTGGGCATGGGGGAGAGGAGTCACGCGTGGGGGTTCTGAGTCGGGATGGGATGAGTGATGAAGCGTTGTGGTATGATCAAAGAACCTCGTCTGTTGGATTTGAGTTAGTAGGAGAAAGCAGGCCCTTGACCTGATGCTGGTGACCGTATCGTACAGGCAGAGGCCGGCCTCTGTGACGCCGACGCCGAGCTCGGCCAGCCGCCGGCTGCTGAACCGGCACCCTACCTTCGTCTCGCCCGCGCCGCCCTTGCACTCGGTGGGCACCGGGTACTCCGGGAACCGCTTGGCAAGGACGCGGCACACCTCGACGCGGTGCAGCGTGCGGCCTGCGCAGAGGTACCGCCCGTGGGCGCCGGGGTCCTCGTACACGCGCGCGTGCGCGTCGGCGACGCCGCGCACGTGGACATACGCCTGCACGGCGTCCGCGTACGTCCGCACGGAGCCGTCGAGGTACTTGAGGATGTGCCGCGTGCTGGCGTTCACCGACGGCTGCAGCAGCGGGCTGAGGACCAGCGACGGGTTCACCACGACCAGGTCCACCTGGCGCTGCCTGGCGAGCTCCCACGCCGCCTGCTCCGCCACTGTCTTGGCGTAGCAGTACCAGTTCTTGGTGTTCTTGCAGTAGTCGAGGTCGCTCCAGCACGTCTCGTCTACCTCGGCGCCGGGGCCGTGGCGAGGGTCCATGTACACCGTGCCGATCGACGACGTGAACACCACGCGCCAGACGCTACCGACGTCCGCAGCGGCATTGGTCACGTTCTTGGCCCCGTTTACCGCCGGCTCCATCATTTTCTACTGCGTGCATGCATTTAGTTTCCTCGATCATCAAAAAGAGACTTACTACTAGTGAAATATTACCAGGTCGTCAGTGACCGGGGAGGCGGCATGGAAGACGCCCTGACAGCCTTGGAACGCCGCGGCGAGACTCTTCTTGTCCAGCAGGTCTGTGCGCACTAGGGTCAGCCGCTCCGCCGCTCCGTCCAGCGCCCTGAGGTGCGCGTTCTTTGCGTCATCATCTGGGATTGCCTGTATTAGTATTAGTATTAGTATATATTAAAGCAGTTTGGTTTGGCCGCCTCTCAGGGTGGCCACATCGCCCCGAATTCCCCTGGCCGTCCGATTCTGCGATCGACGGTCCATATTGGCTCCACCGCCCGCTTCAGTGCATCGCCCCCGCTACGAAACCCTCGCCGTCCCTCCCTGACCCCGACGCCCTCCTCCTCTCCGCTCTCTCTCTCTCCCCCCTCTCTCGATCCATGCCACCATGGCGACGGTGCACGGAGCGCACGGGCGGGGCGGCGCAGCTGTGGCCGCCCTCCTCGTCCCCCCCCCCCCCCCAGGCGTGCCCTCCCCCCCCCCCCTCTCTCTCCTCTCCGCTCGCTACCTCTCTCTCTCTCTCCCGATGCGGCCAGGGCGACGGCAGCCAGTGCGTGCAGCCGGGGCGACGTGGGCCGCCGCCGCTGCCGGCACTTCCGCGGAAGGACTGGCCACTGGCCTCTGCTGCCCGGCCGCTGCGTAGGTTAAGGTTCGCTCTCTCCCTTCCTCCCCCTCCCCTTCCCTCGCCGGCGCCGGGGACGGACGTCGATGTAGGCTTGTCGGCTCGGTCTTCCTTGCTGGCGAAGGCCCAAACCGGCGGATCTGGTGGATCCGGTGCCTCCATGGCCGGATCTGTCTGTCCTCCCGTCCGATCTGTGCAGCCAAAAACCTTCCGGAGGCCATGGTCATTGGTGCCATGGTGGAGGACCGTGGGCCAACGACGGCGCTGCCCACTGCCTCCTGCGCGTCTTGTCCCGGTGCTCCGCTTCCCTCCGCTCTGTTGTGGCGCTGCAGCCAGCGCCGCCCAGCTGCTGCCACCGGTCCGCGTGCAGCGGCGCCCATCCACCTCCTCCTCCGCCCTCCCTCCCCTTACTCTCCCTCTCTCCCCTTCCCTCCCGAGGCGGCGGTGAGCATGAGGCGACGGCGCCCCTACGGGCGGCGCGCCGGCGTGGGTGGGGCCGGTGGCCTCCTTCCTCTCCCCCATCCTCCGCACGACCTCCTCAATGCCTCCTCCAGTCGGGGAGCGTGAGCTCCTTTGGTCGACGAAACCCTAGGTACGGTCCAAACCCTAAACTGCAGCGTGCGCTCTCTCCCCTTCTCCCTCCCCTCCCCTAAACTCCCTCTCCTCACTACGGGGATCGTCCCCCCCCCTCCCCTCCCCTCTTGGCTGCAGCGAGCAAGGTCGCCCCGTGTCCATCGTGTCCTATTGTTCTCCTATGCAAAACTGATGTCCTTACCTGTACATTGATGATTAATTGTTTCATTCATGTCATCTACTGAGGCTTGGGGATTGTGCAATGATGATTCTTTAAAGACTGAGACAATAGAATTGTGCAGTAATGATTATATAATTATTTCATTCTTCCATGAATCTTGCTATTTTCGGTGCCTTTGTCGTGACTATGTCGTTATATTACTTGCACATTTTATCCATTTGTTAGTTAGTATACAGCCATTGTCAATGATGTCTTTTCTTCATACGATTTATCGGTTGTTCTATTACTGAGCACACAACTCATTGCCAATGATGTATTAGCAGTTGGACTTACTAGGAAGGTAATTTATTACTTGGTGAACTGCAATATCTGTGCGCTGCGCCGCCGCGGCTAGCTCCGACGGTTGTGACCGTGGTGCCCCCTCTGTTGCATTCGTTTCTTGGCGTCTCCTAGGTGAAGCAAGACCATCCCTCTACTCTGTATTGATCCCATTGCAGTCTCCTCTATGTGCCTCTTCTGGATTATAAGTGTGTGACTATGGTGTTGTTTTAGTTATTTAAGTCTGAGCATATGCCATTGCTGATGATGTGATGATGATTGTGAGGTCCTTTTAATATACCTGAACATATTTTTGTGCCTTTGCTATTTTGCATTGTTTTTGGTTGAACATATGTCAATGTTGATGATGCTACAAACAAATATCTTTATCTGAAATATACGATGTGATTTTTGCTAACATGGACGGCTGCAAGAAGCGGTCATGATTATCACTCTTTTATGATTTTTTGCTTTGTCATTGCGAGTGAGGTATTCATATATGTCAAACCTGAAAATATTTACATGCCATTGCTATTTTGCAATTTCTTCCCGCACATGTCAGTGCCAATGTTGCTTGACACCAAATATCTTCTTCTCAGCTATACCATTTGAGAATATGCAGTCATGATTATCACTGTTTGTGTTTTATGCTCTTTTTTATTCTGGGGCATCTTCATATGTTTTTATGGATATTGCTTTCTACACTTCGGCTGCAGTTGCCGTGAACTCAGGGTGGCACAGTGCCACCCGTCAGGCAGGCTGCAAGCCTCCTAAGAGCACACATAGTCTTAAACATTTGATTTGATACATTCATGTCTTAATTCGATGAACCTCAAATTTGATTTGATACTCAAATGGTACATGTTGCTATGTTCTGGCTTCAAAGATACAGGTAAAACTACCCCTCAAGTTGTCTTTCTGTTTACGTCTGTGCCGAGACTATAAATCAGCATTTACCATTTATTTAGATGTTTGAGTTGCTTTATAGAATAGTTTTCTCATTGATATATTTGTTTACAGATAGAGTACCTTTTGTAGCTCAAGTTTCTAGCAGGAAGGTAGCATGATCTTGTGGATTATGAAACAGTTATATTTATTTTAACAAGAGATTAAACATTCTGTATAAATGAAGAAGGTAGGATGTTAAGATCTAGAAATAGTTAATTAGTTGTTTCTGTATGGATTTAGAATATTCAAGCAAGTTCAAATGCCTCATCACAATTCATAATTTGACTATTTTTATTCCAAAATTGTTTTTCCTGGAGCTGTTGTATGTAAACTTACCACTAAATTTATGACTGGTGGCTTAAATGCATAATTCATGGGTGTAGGCCATGAAGACATAAATACACGGGTAAGGTAAATGGCATTTCCTTACTTCTTCTAATTTCTAATCTCTATGTGACTCTAGAGAAAAAAAACATCAATACTCATGGTTGATGGTCGGTGTGAAAACAGAAGCTTTAGAATATTTCTCATGCAGTGTGAAGACCTGAAATAGTTTATTGCATTGGCTTCTATGTTTTTGCTAGGAAATGTGATCTACCCCATCAAGCATTTCATGTTTAGAATTATGAATAGTTTTACCATATTAAATATAAAAAGGGCTCTAATCTTTCAGTTTTTGTACATGACATATCTACATTAAACTCCTAATATTGTTTCCATGTAAATATTAAACATATTTTTTACCTGCGCCTTAACCGGGTGATTTGCCGGCGCGCGCGAGGGCGCGCGTAATGGACTAGTGAATATTATTGGTAACAACCATGCATGCATGCTGATATGGCCATGGCAGGTAGCAGTTGTTTGTTTGTGGAAGCTAAGGCGACAAGAACAAATTGGTGAAGGCGCAAATATAATCACTAGCTAGCTACTACAGCTAGGCTCTATAGAGGCGTCTGACCCAGTCGCCTCTAATTTTCTAGTAGATACGGTTCGGTTTGGACCAATTTGCAGAGACGGCTACAAATGCTCAAATCTATCTATAGTAATGAATGGGGCGTACGTATATATATTGTTGCTCTCTATCAATGCAATTTTAGCAGAGACCACCTGGGTTGCGGACAGTGCCACGCACGATGTAGCCTTTCTCAAGGAGGAGCTTCACAAGCCAGGATGCTATGAACCCACTGGCGCCGGTGACGCAGACGGTTTGGCCATGGCCGGATCCACAGTTGGTGATGCTGCTGTGCAAACCCATCCATGTTTTGCAGTTTGCAGGACTAATGTGTAGGTATGTATCGAATGATGAAAGAAATGGTGCCCTTGGGGTGCTATATATATATTTAGGCCACTGGTAGAGAACCGAGCTTTACTCCCGGTGGGGAACCCCCTCTAGTCCCGGTTCCCCACCCGGGAGCAAGCATCCGGGACTAAAGGGGGGTCCTTTAGTCCCGGGTCAGGAACCGGGACTAAAGGAGGACCTTTAGTCCCGGTGGGTAACATCAACCGGGACTAAAGGTGCCTCCTGACATGCCACGATGGCCGGCACCTTTAGTCCCGGTTGGTAATACGAACCGGGACTAAAGGTTTTTTTCTTTTTTCTTTTCTTTTCATTTTTTTGTTTTCTTTTCAAAATAGGTTTTCGAAGTCGTATTGTACGCTGCTAATTATACATTTATACGCGCATATAGTATGTTTCGGTTCAAGCACAATGAACGTATTAAATCACACAATTCAAGCATAGAAATATATATATATATATATATATATATATATATATATATATATATATATATATATATATATATATATATATATATATATGCATGCATGCATGCATCATATATATATTTACATGCATGCATGCATATGTGTATTTTACATTATATTATTTCATGTGCATATATTACAAAAGATTGCATTATAGTTGTTGTGACATAACAAGTTTTCTCTCATCCTCTAGCTTGGCTTCAATGGCAGTGTTGGGTCGAAGTAGAACTCGCCCTTAGAATCGATGACCTGCTCATTAAAAAATCCGGCTATAGACTCTTGAATTGCTTTGATTTGGTCTTGCCGTATGACCTTTTCCTCCAACCATCGAGTCTACAGGTTTGAATTAAAGGAAAATAAATTAATATATGTACATATATATATAAAGACATAGTAACACAATCAATAATAATAATTAAATGAATATATAGTGTATTTTTAACGTACTTTGAGTCTCTCTGTAGGAGTTCTTTGGGAGAGCACCTTGATAAACTTGCAAACATAGTAACCACAGTAGTTGTTCCCCTGTTCCTGCCTCAGACACCACTTTACGAGAAAAAGATTTGTCATCCAATCTGGTGATCCGGTGAAAGCTATATGTTTAATTAATAAAGATGATGCGATTCAGGGGACTTACTTTCAAAGGGATTACATTCAGTGGCGCTTTGCATTTTTCCATGTGTTGCTTCTCAATAAAGGTTTTCCAAACACTGCCCAATAAAAAATTTGCCACGTCATCAGATATAGTTAATCATCATGTTTGTGTGTATATATAGTTGCTAGAGATCCCGAAATTACCTCTGGATAATATCTATCATATCTTGGTAGTCTTGTTGTGGTTTTCTCATCGAGTCATAGATTATCAAGTGACTTTTCACCAGATCGATGTCCATCAATATCCAGTGATTGTTGCATGTGTTTATAGGATATAACGCATAACACTCATTAATTAACTAGAATCAACATATGAGCCATTAAGGCTATGATCGACATGATTAATACTCACTTGAAGTTATAGGGAAAGAGTATATCCTTCTTGTGGCGTTGGTTCACTAAGAAGTTCATGAGGTTACTCTCTGACTCAGACTTCCAATTAGTCTTTGGAGTAATTGGGTCTTTGAATACTATATGGGGATCAACAAAACCAATTTCATTGCAGCCTTCCTTTCTGAGCTCTGTCATTGTAAATCTGCATATATATATAGTACTTGTTAGGATAATTTATATGCATATACACACATATGATGAGTTTAATAATAGATCGAAAGAATTATTACTTACAGGCAATAGCAGCTAATGATAACTTTGTCCAGAGAGGTCAGGTGGCATAGTTGATGAAATTCTGCAAAGTCAACATACATAACATCATCGCCACGGAACCAATGTTCGTCTCTAATTCTGACACCAACGCAGAAGTCTCCACTGGTAGACGCCTGCACGTACCACTTGTTTAGCAGGTACATTTGCGTCCCCAGATCAGATAAGGCTTGAGGGTTGTATAGACTCTGGCCTAGTACAAATTTTTTCTTCCAAATATCAACCTCCGCCGCACTCTTAATGTTTCCATCACCAAACATCTGGTAAAGGTCGAGACCAGTCTCATCAAGAAATTCACCAAGGTGATCCAAATCGACATCCGGAGGTATGTTTGCCTGATGCATTAATCCTAAATTCGAACCATATTCATTACCAACAACTAGCGGGGGGATTGATTGGTGCGCTTGTTGTCCGAGTTGGGCAACTCCTTTCCCTACCCGCTTCTTTTTCTGTGCCGCGTCAATTGACTTGGTGAGAGTGCGGTCATAGTCTGATAACGTTGATTTGGACGGCTTACGAGATTCCCGCTGTTGTTGCTGGTAAGAAGCCACCTTTTTTCTTAGAATATCTGGAGCTACGAAGAAGTACGGTTTCTCCGGGTTTCTCCTTGCTTCTTGATTCATTTTAAGTTTGTCATAGAATCTAGACATGTCTTTTTTATATGCATCAGTTCCTTCTTCCTTCTCTTCAGATATTATTTTAGGAATAGCCCTTGGTTTCACAGTGGCTTTCTTTGCAGGCGGAGACTGGTTCTTCGTTTGAGGGGCTGGCCTCTTGCTCGGCTTCTTGGTAGGCGGGGGCGGGGGAGGCGTTGGAGACCTCCTTGGAGGTGTTGGAGCGGCGTTGGAGACCTCCTTGGAGGTGGCGGCTGCGGCGTTGGAGACCTCCTTGGAGATGGTGTGGATGCAGCCTCGTCTTCCAACACAATGTCATCGTACAGAGCACTATGATGATCTGGCGATTGAACAATTGGATTTAGGTTGGGGGAGGATCTGCTACAAAAAAAGGAATGACATATTATTATGAGCAGATTGTTAATTATTTAAGCCAATACAAATTAATGATGTAGTGTTTTCATCCGCACGTACCTATGGTGAGGTAGTTCAGGAGGAGGTGGAGCCGACATCCCTGGAATGATGATGTAGCGCTTGTGCCATAGAATGAATGTCTTCTCCGCTTCTCCTAGAGTCTTCTCGCCATCACCTCCAGGAATGTCAAGAGGCAAATCACTAAAACCTTTTTCAGCTTTATCTACCGAGACGGTAGCATATCCTTCTTGGATTATATTCCCATGAATCCTTGGTGTCTTGGTTCGGTCGATAGGATTAACAAGACCGATAGCCACCTTGATTGTGGAATTCTCCTTCGGAATGTGTAGCTCACACGTTGTACAAGGTTCAGTGACGTCATCCACAGGGAAGCGCAGTCCTGTGTCCCCTTGATTTGGTATCTCCGTGGAAGCGCAGCTGCTTTTCAACTGAACAGATTGGCTAATGTTGATTCCTGGCTCTGATGCCTGCTTGCTTGCACTCACTGCTATTTGCACTTGCCTTCTGATTTCCTCCTGCATTCTCGCTTCAAGGTTTTTTTCCCGCTCCTGTGCTTCACGCACCGCTTCCTCCAACCTCTGGAGCCGCTGTGCCTCTTCTTCCTTCTTTCTCTGGCGACTTCTGTAGGAAGGTCTGTCCTAAGGGAATCCATGCTCCCACGAGACACTTCCTTTGCCTCTAGTTCGGCCACCATGTTCAATAGTCCCGATGGCGTATGTCAGTTCATCCTTCTCTCTGTTGGGCCTGAACGCACCACTAGCAGTAGCTCTCTGAGCATAAAACAATCTTTCTGCTGCTTCTTGCAGTCTTGCGCCATAAACGCACTTCCCTGTCTCCTGGTCTAGTGTTCCTCCATGACCGAAAAACCAATTCTTTGCACATTCTCCCCACTCGAGTGATTCTGGTCTGATACCCTTGGCAAGAAGGTCTGCTTCCATTTTGTTCCACTTCTTAATGGCAGTCGGGTAGCCACCTGATCCCAAGGTATGGTGGTATGTCTTCTGTTGGGCATTACATTGGTTCTTTATCACCCGACTCACACCCTCTTCTAAAGTCTTGTACTGTACAAACTCATCCCAATAGGGCCTCTGCTTTGAGATCGGGCCTAGGACAGTAAAATCTGGTGCTATGTTCTTCTTGACATACGTCGTGTATAGGTGTTTCTTCCAAGTCTGAAACTGGGTGGCCATCTTCTTCATTGCCCAATCCCTAACTCGCTCCTTCAATTCATCACCATCTATTATATCATCATAACCATCTGTTTGGAGCGTGAAATGTACCAAGACATCATTCTAAATTAACGTCTTGTCACGATCGGAGACAAAACTGATATGAGGAGCATTGGTCTTCTTCTTCCATTCACGGGTACTAATCGGGAGTCGGTCCTGTACAAGGTAACCACAGTGGTGCACAAATTTCATTTTATTCGGCCCCCCGGTTCTCCTGTATCCACATTGAACTCCGAGATGATGAAGCGGCCCTCCAATAGCTTTTTGGGACCTCGAACATTTTTACTCTTCGTTGTAGTTGTTGATGTTGATCCAGAGGGCTACAAAACATAAACATTATTTTTAATGTCATGAGCACACATAAGACATATGATAATATATATAGCTAATAATAAAAAAATATATACTTGGCCAATCTGTTGTTGCTCATTTTGTTCAAGAGCTAAGTACTGACTCCCGTCATCTACATCCTCTTGCACGTTATTTTTAGCACCATCATCGCCGGCAACTTGAGTGCCAGTGTTGATCAAATTCATCATCAACTCCTCCTCATCCATATTTCTCGGGTCGGCCATCTAGCTTCAAAAAACAAAACCAATATATAGTACGTCAAATCTTTGCTTATTACATGCGTAAAATCTACGAACAATATGCATTATTAAATCTTGCCCCTCGGTCACGGACGCAATTCGCCACACTAGGATGAACTACGTCGGTACTAGGGCGAATTAGGGCTATACATAAACGGCCGAGGGCAAATTGCGTCGGTGACTAGGGCGAACCACGTCGGTGACATCAACAGCGCGGTTCGCCCTGGTGTGATTGTTTAGCATTAACGATAACGATAATACGAATGTTGATCAACTAGGCCACGAGAAAGGGCGGTGTGACAAGAGTGGCAGTGCTCCACTCCGCCGTATATATGTCTGTACACATGGGTGAACGAGGGCGGCGGTGCTCCGCCGTATACATAGAAACGCATGGACGAAATGCATATGAATACAAATGACGTATATATACGTGTCGGCGCGGTGGCCGGTGTGCTGACGACGATGACGTGAGGCGGGCCGGCGTGCTGACGACGACGACAACGTGAGGCGGGCCGGGGCGGTGTCGGTGCGTGATGTTGTGATCCTATGTACCATGTGAACCATGTAGTCATTCATCATATGAGAAAATTCTATGTTAATAATGTAAGTATAAGTCATTATGAAATGTAAGTATATGTGTCTTATTGCTCATATAACCATTACTATTTCCAAAATGATAAGAATTTATTTTCTTCTTCTACAGGCGATCTCTGATGCTATGATATAAAGTTTGAAGATAGTCTTCCCGGAAAAAATATGTAATGCTCATATTACTTTAGCAACATTAATATATTATATCTGTATATTCAAAATTCACAAATGAAGAAACATTGAAGTTTTCCTTCATTTATCTGTAGCCATGCATGCAAGTCCAACCAAAACTGCTAACATCATCACATGTGATATTTTTGATAAACTAAAAAACGCTTAGTTTACAAACTGGGTATCAAAATTGAGTTCCTATTTTTGATAAACTAAAAAACGCGTTGTTTCCAAATAGTATATAGCGTGTTTATTATACAAGCCATGGATTATTTATATCGATCTAATTAATTTCTAAAGTAATTTCATTGGTGGTCCTTAATTAAACTTGTCATGAGTTCAGGTCCCAGTGATCTTAAAATGTATTTTTGTACCATAAAATGCAGTTTTTGACACTCTAATTAAACTTGCTAATTTATCCATATAATATCCAAATATTCAAAACTTGCGTTAAGATATGTTTTTTATTTAAAATCATTTAGAGTTCCAAATATTCATTTTTAGTTCCTAGATTTTGTGATTCAAAATTTGGAATTTTCAATCGACCTCGAGCGTTGACATGGCTTACACCAAAGTTGTAGTTTCCGACGTGATCTATAACTCGGCAGTGGAGGGCTCGGACGAATGTACAAAGAGATCAACGAATATATCACCTCGATCGAGCTCGGCAGTGTGGAGGGCCTCGGGCGTGGTGGGGCAACGCGCGGTGGAGGGCCTTGGGCGCGGTGGAGGGCCACGGGCGCGCGCGGAGGAGGGGCACGGGCGCGCGCGGTGGAGGCCGCACGAGGAAGAAGAGGGCGGCGCCGGTGTCATGGAAGGCGAACGGACACGGCGCGAGGAAGAAGAGGGCGGCGGTGTTCGACGAGGAAGAAGACGAGCGGATCCATCTGCGCCAGGTGCTGGAGGTTATATATCAGAGAGAATTACTCCCGGTGCCAGCCACCAACCGGGAGTAAAAATCCTTTACTCCCGGTGCGTATTACCAACCGGGAGTAAAGGTACCTTTACTCCCGGTCCGTGTTACCAACCGGGAGGTAACACGCACCGGGAGTAAAGGGTTTTTTTGGCGGGCCACGAAACTGCAGCCCACCTTTAATCCCGGGTGGGCTTCCCACCCGGGAGTAAAGGTGGCCTGCAGTTTCGTTTCCCGCCTATTTTAAGCAATAGTCTTGTTAAATACAATAGAAATGCAATAGTTTTTGTTAAATACATAGTAAATTAAATAAAAGGTATAAATTATTTTGTTAAAAATATGAATTTTCTTTTTGTTATTGCACATAGGAAAAATCTATAACCTAACTTTTTTTATTTTTTGTTAGAATTATAAAACATAATGTAACTAATATTTATTATTTCGTTAATGCAAAAATATAGTGTTTAATTAAAATTATTAAAACTATTGGTTTTGGACAGGAAATTTGTTTTCACATCATTTTAACGTTAATATTTTAATTTTTCATCACTCGGTATCCTAATTTACCTTTTTGAGAGAGAAATCCCATCAAATCAAACATTGATTTAATTTGAAACATGACATAATAAACATCTGCATTCACAATTATTACATAATATCTCAAACACACACTATATTAAATCACTATATCATCAAGTGGGCACAGCAGTGAACTTCTTCTTTACGTATGTCCCTTGGTTATGATCGCTTCGTAACCATGGAGTGTCCTCATCATTTACCAAGATGCTAGGGTCTTTGTTCACTTTGAAGGGCGGAATTCGGTCATCCTTTTCATATTCTTCTGACATGTCCGACTTGTCCTCAATTCCCACGATGACTCTTTTCCCTGAAAGAACTATGTGGCGCTTTGGCTCTTTGGTTGAGTCATTATCGTTTTTCCCTCTTTTTGGTTTGGTAGACATATCATTGACATAGAACACCTGATTCACATCCTTGGCAAGGACGAATGGTTCGTCTTTGTACCCAATATTACTAAGGTCTACTGTTGTCATTTCATACTCGTTGTCTACTGTTACCCCGCCTCCGGTCACCTTGACCCATTAGCACTTAAACAATGGGATCTTCAAAGTAGGTGCATATTCTAGTTCCCATATTTCATCTATGCGTCCATAATATGTCTGCTTATTCCCATTCGGGTCTGTGGCATCTATGCGGACACCACTGTTTTGGTTGGTACTCCTTTTATCTTGGGCTACTGTGTAGAATATGTTCTCATTTATCTCGTACCCTTTGTATATGACGATATGCCATGATGGTTGCATAGCCAATAAATACAGTTGCTCATGGATGCTCTCATCACCTTGACATTTTTTTCGCAACCAACCGTCGAAAGTTTCCATGTGCTTATGCGTAATCCAAGCTTCAGTCTTCCCTGGAAACTCGGATCGTAAGAGATCCCTGTGTGTCTCAATATACGGATCTACCAAAGAGGAGTTCTGTAGAACTGTGTAGTGCGCTTTATTGAAATAATCATCATCCGTACCAATATATGTTTTCCTCCCTAGTGTCCCCTTTCCGCTTAGTCTCTCCTCATGTCTCGATTCAGGAACACCAATCGAGTCAAGGTCAGGAATAAAGTCAACACAGAACTCAATGACCTCTTCTGTTCCATAGCCCTTGGCGATGCTTCCTTCTGGGCGAGCACGGTTGTGAACATATTTCTTCAGGACTCCCATGAATCTCTCTAAGGGGAACATGTTGTGTAGGAACACAGGACCGAGAGTGAAAATCTCCTTGACTAGGTGAACTAGGAGGTGTGTCATAATATCAAAGAAGGAAGGAGGGAACACTAACTCAAAGCTGACGAGACATTGAACCACATCATTCTGTAGTTTAGCTAGATCAGTTGGATCAATTGCCTTCTGAGAAATTGCATTGAGGAACGCACATAGCTTCACGATGGCTAGACGTACATTTGGAGGTAGAATTCCTCTTAATGCAACTGGAAGTAATTGCGTCATGAGAACGTGACAGTCATGGGACTTTAAGTTACAGAATTTCTTCTCTGGCACATTTATAATACCCTTTATATTCGAGGAGAATCCAGATGGTACCTTGATGTTGTTTAAGCATTCAAACATGATTTCTTTCTCCTCTTTGCTTAGAGTGTAGCTAGCAGGACGTAAGTAATGGTGTCCATCATCTGTCTTCTCTGGATGCAGGTTGTCTCTTTCTCTCAAACAACGCAGGTCCTGTCGTGCTTCAAATGTGTCCTTAGGCTTTCCATACACACCCATAAAGCCTAGCAGGTTCACACAAAGATTCTTCGTCAGGTGCATCACGTCGATCGAGCTACGGACCTCCAGGACTTGCCAATAGGGTAGGTCCCAAAATATGGACTTTTTCTTCCACATGGGTGCGTGACCGTTAGCGTCTTTCGGAATAGGTTAGCTTCTATGTCCTTTTCCAAAGACGACTTTCACATCATTGACCATATCGAGTACATCCTCACCAGTTCGGTTGCGAGGCTTGGTCAGGTGGTCTGCCTTCCCTTTAAAATGCTTGCCTTTTTTTCTTACGAGGTGATTTGCAGGAAGAAATCGACGATGGCCAAGGTACACGACCTTTCGACATTTTTTCAAGAATACACCTCTAATATCACCGAAGCAGTGTGTGCATGCATTATATCCCTTGTTTGATTGTCCTGAAAGATTACTTAGAGCAGGCCAATCATTGATTGTTACGAACAACAATGCTCGCAGATCAAAGTGTTCCTGTTTGTACTCATCCCACACACGTACACCTTCTTTATTCCACAAAATGAGAAGTTCGTCAATAAGTGGTCTCAGGTACACATCGATGTCATTGCCAGGTTGCTTCGGGCCTTGGATGAGCACAGGCATCATAATGAACTTCCGCTTCATGTATAACCAAGGAGGAATGTTGTAGATACTTAGAGTAACAGGCCAAGTGCTATGACTACTATTCTGCTCTCCAAAAGGATTGATACCATCTGTACTTAAAGCAAACCTTAAGTTTCTTGCGTCATTTGCAAACTCCGGGAATTCTCTGTCGATTGCTCTCCACTGGGACCCATCAGCAGGGTGTCTCAACATATTGTCTACCTTACGGTCTTCTTTGTGCCATCGCAACAATTTTGCATGTTCTTTGTTTCTGAACAGACGTTTCAAGCGTGGTATTATAGGAGCATACCACATAACCTTGGCAGGGATTTTTTTACGCGGACGTTCACCCTCAACATCACCAGGGTCATCTCGCCTGATCTTATACCGCGACGCATGGCATACCGGGCATGCATCCAATTTCTCGTACTCTTTGCCATGGTATAGGATGCAGTCATTAGGACATGCATGTATCTTCTCTATTTCTAGCCCCATAGGACAGACAACTTGTTTTGCTTCATAGGTAGTGGCGGGCAATTTATTGTACTTCGGAAGCATCTTCTTTTGGATTTTTAGTAACTCTTCAAATCCCTTGTCAGATACACCATTCTTTGCCTTCCATTGCAGCAATTCTAGTGTGGTTCCCAACTTTTTCTGCCCTGCATCACAAGTTGGGTACAACAATTTCTTGTGATCTTCTAGCATCCGCTCGAACTTGATCTTCTCCTTTTCACTTTCACATTCTCTTTGTGCATCACGAATGACCTGACAAAGATCATCAGCCGGCTCATCTTCTGCGGCTACCTCTTCTTCAGCTTCTCCCATTGCAGTATCATTGAAGCACGCACCATCAGGAATAATATCATTGTCGTCCTATTGTTCTTCTTCACCTTCTTCCATTACAATACCGGTTTCTCCGTGCTTTGTCCAACAAATATAGTTTGGCATGAAACCCGACTTGAACAAGTGTGAATGAAGAGTCCTTGAGCAAGGATATTCCACTGTATTCTTACATATGGCACATGGGCAGCACATGAAACCGTCGCATTTGTTTGCCTCGGCCGCACGTAACAAAGAATGCACGCCGTCAATGAACTCTTGAGAGCGGCGATCAGCATTATACATCCAATGACGGCTCATCTGCATTACATGACATAAATATCATATTAAAACCTAGATCATAATTAATTATTTATACAACATGCGTGCCACCACAAAAGATACAAATTTATGAAAGCATCGCTACAATGTAGACAATCCCAACTACCACTAAAAGAACTAAAACTAAAATACATTTCAGGAGCACAAGGATTTCACGACCAATCTCAACTAAAACAGACAGATCCCCCGATTGTGCAACATCTTTGGGCTTCTTCGGCTGGATCACTGCCTCATTAGCCGCCGTATCTACCTGTTGTGCAAGATATTTTTGCACGAGTTCAACATACTCTTCCTCCCAGTAGAAGCCTGAACATCGTCCACTGCCATCCCACTGAAATTAAAACAAAAAATTAGAACTTTAATCACAACCATCATGAAAATAGGTATAAACTAACCATAATCATTAAATACGATAAAATAACTCACATTGCGATCCGGACACTTGTAGAAGATACGATCCTTGTTGGGACCCTCCTTCACTCGGTATTCTATCACAATCTTCGTCTCATCACGACACTTGCCGCATGGAATGAGAGGAAGGCCCGGTCTAAGTCGCTTTGGAAACCCATGAGAGGCCGAGGACCCGGAAGCAGTTGCCATCTACTCTCTATACTCATTTTTTAATACACTATAAATTTCTCCTTTTATAAACAAATAAAATTAACAAACTATAAAATTATCTAGATCTCTAAACAATGATATTTTTAATGGTCATTGTGTTCTCGTCTTTTACTGCGGCAGGTAAGTAATTCATATGATATTTCCGCAAATTAACAGAAGAATGGGAATGTACACACATAACAGACTACTACGACGATATCGGGACGTGTGAATAAATAACCATCCGTACTAGTTGACCTTGCTTACGTGATCATCTCGGCGAGCATTTCTCCACCGGACGGCATCGTACTTGGCCACGGAAGAGCTCCAATTCTACAAGGAAGGGAACACGGTCTTCCACGACCGTTGCCGCTCTCCCTCGTAGAATCAAAGCTCCTCCTTGACGTCCGTTACCGCTCGGCAGAGAACATGCTCGCCGAAATAAACACGATCCGCTAGTTCAACTAGTACGGATTTTCTATAATTTTCTAACTATTTTCTAAGTTTTTCATTTCATAAAAAGTTTAAAATAAAAAGCACGGTGATTGACAGACTACTGCGACGATATCAGGACATGTGAATAAATAACCATCCGTACTAGTTGAACTTGCTTACGTGATCATCTCGGCGAGCATTTCTCCACCGGACGGCACCGTACTTGGTCAAGGAAGAGCTCCGATTCTACGAGGAAGGGAACACGGTCTCCCACGACCGTTATCGCTCTCCCTCATAGAATCAAAGCTCCTCCTTGATGTCCGTTACCTCTCGACAGAGAACATGCTTGCCGAGCTGAACACGGTCCGCAAGTTCAACTAGTACGGATTTTCTATAATTTTCTAACTATTTTCTAAGTTTTTATTTATATATACTACGTTTAGGTACGGTGATTGACAGACTACTGCGACGATATCGGGACACGTGAATAAATAACCATCCGTACTAGTTGACCTTGCTTACGTGATCAGCTCGGCGAGCATTTCTCCACCGGACGGCACCGTACTTGGTCAAGGAAGAGCTCCGATTCTACGAGGAAGGGAACACGGTCTTCCACGACCGTTGTCGCTCTCCCTCGTAGAATCAAAGCTCCTCCTTGACGTCCGTTACCGCTCGGCAGAGAACATCCTCGCCGACCTGAACACGGTCTACAAGTTCAACTAGTAAGGATTTGCTATAATTTTCTAACTATTTTCTAACTTTATATTTATATATACTTTAACCTTCTTTCATGTAAATATGCAAGCTTGAAGTGATTTTGAGCTCAAATTGCTTACAAATGAAAAAAACCACAATAAAGAACCATAAATATATATAGTGAACAAAATGGCATAAGAAAATGGTAAAAAATGAGAGTATGAGATTGGTAACCTTTACAACTGAAGAATCGACGGAGGAATCGAAGAAATCGGCGGAGGAATCGAAGAATGGATGGAGGAACAATGGAGGGAGGGAGGAAGTAAGAACACTACTGCAGTGAGCTTCAAAATGTGCTGAGCTCGGGCTCGGGAAGGAAGGAGGAGACGGCCGATTTATAAAGGGAGAACATTTAGTCCCGGTTGATGGATCCAACCGGGACTAAAGGTAACTTTCCAACCCCGGGCGCAGCCACGGCCCGGGAGTAGACCTTTACTCCCGGTTGGAGCCACCAACCGGGAGTAAAAGTATACCTTTAGTCCCGGTTGGTGGATCCAACCGGGACTAAAGGTCCCTGCCACCTCTGTCTGGCGCAGTAGCCGTTGGGCAGCGACCTTTAGTCCCGGTTGGATCCACCAACCGGGACTAAAGGTATCTCTAGTCCCGGGCGCAAAAAATCCCGGGACTAGAGCCCATTTTAACCGAGGATCAAAGGTCTGTTCTCTACTAGTGGGCCGCTCGTCCCTGGAGATGCATGGTTGGTGGGTGATGGTTGGTGTGGGAGCTTCATATGATGGCCTGCTATGTTGTTCATGCATGCAAGAATATCTGCCTTGCTCTCGACCTCCCAACGATCTCGCTAGCTAGTAGGCAATATACGTAACATATGCGTGTTTCATGTACGATGTATGATACGCATCGGTACGGTGGGTAGTATTCAATCATCTTAAGAAGTGTGAGAACCACTGGTGGCTATATTTTTCTGGGCCTTTAAGAGTACTTTGGAGTAAAAAATCGATCATTATAAGGCTTAAGTATTAAAATTCACTTGAGGTTAGCACTGGTACCCTACCCGAAATCTCACTTCAAGCTCTATGACTTATCTTAAGTGATATGGTGCATATTTCAAATGATATGGCTTATGCTTTTGTAGTACTTAAGAATATACTCTATGACCAAAAATACTTATTTTAAAAAAGTGCAAAAAGGAGAGTTAATGAAATATGCAATAAGCACAAGAGTTTCAACTTAACTTGAGGAGAGAGAGAAAATCCATAGCAGTTGATAAAAAAATTGAAAAAAATAATCAAAATTTAGATTAATGACTTCATAAGATACATTATGAAACAAGAGCCACAATGATTAATGATAAGATCTCAATCTAACTGCATATTTAAAATATATAGAGGTGCCATGCAAAGAAAAAACATGGATATGGATAAAAAAAACTACAGAGTATCTATTATGTCTACTATGTTAGAAAATAGTAGTTAATAAGTTTATGATAACTAGATATAGACTACAAAGTATCTATTATGTCTACTATGTTAGAAAATAAACAGCCCGTGCGAGAGCACGGGTTGATGGACTAGTTCTTTTAATTAACCTCTTAATTTAATTAATAAGGCTGTGGAGCTTTTAGCGAAGGTCCCCAAGACCTAAGGTTTGAGGCGAGGCAAGATAAGCTCTAGGAATATTCTGTAGTAGGTAAAATATCATTATTGTCAATGTACTTTTTTTAAGATAAGGTGTAACTGTTAGCTGATTTCAAAATTTGAGGTTAGGAACACTCTGTAGTAGGTTTTTTTTAGCAAGAACGCCGCTGGGGGTGGGGGGGGGGGGGGGGTTGACGATGAACACCGGGGGCGCAGAGGTTAGGAACATTCTGTAGTAGGGTTTTTTTTCAACCAAAATATCTATTTTTGGATGTGGAGCTGAGTTGCAAGCCAAACATGTTTCTTACCTCTATGATGGGAGGCAAGCTCCAGAGTTGAGCCACTACATGATGGAGTGTGCTCTAGAGCAAGTTTTAAAGCTCTCCTTTTTTCGCAAACATGTCTATATGACACGTGTTCATTAAGACGAAGGAGAATAGTTTTACAAGAAGGATCGGTAATCAACAATTAGCAAATCCTTCTCCCGGCGCTACAACCATTAGGACTGTATTACATGAACATTTTTTGCGACGGTCGACAATGGAGGCTTCACTTTCATAAGCCCTGCCAAAGCGACTGAATCTGTGTGTGCCCCGCCCTCACCCATTCCTGCGCCTCCTCAATGATCGTATGGAGCATCTGTGTGTGCGTGGATCTTTGCTGTCGGAACGTCCTACCATTCCGTTCCTTCCATAATATCCATCCGATCAGCAGGACCAGATTGTCGAAGCCTCGCCTGCGTTCCTTCGGAATCAGCTTCCTCGAAAGCTCTCCTAGGCAGGACCCTAAAGTGCATAAGGTATTCATGGACCTTAAGGTGGGTCCCACATCTACTAAAAGGTTTGGTATTGTGTATAAGATCATCATGTGCTATAACATGGGGTTTCACTTGTTTCCTCTACGACTCCAATTTGACACCGGGTTCTCTCTATTTGGATTATTTCATTGCCTATTATTAAGGCATGATCTTAAACTTGAGACCAAACTTTAGTTTCTTATTTCTAGGAGACCTAGCGTTGTAAGTAATATACTAGTATTGTCGACACGGAAATTTGGTCACCGTACAGGACACACAAGATCTGCTTAACTCAACCGCAGGACAAGTTGGTTTCAAAGCCGTAAAGCGTGCCAGTCAATTTGACCTTACAATTGACAAGGAGAGAAAAATAATCAGTAATTTAAGGCGGAACACGTCGGTGTTGCTCCAGACAGTTCTGAATATGTGGCTAGATAGCCGATCAGATGAGACTATCGACTAGAGAGTCGATATGTAGCAATAAAGTAAATATAATCGGCTAAACTGATTCATGGTTGATCTAAAGCACTGAGCCGATATGTGTAATGAAAAGAACATAGCATGAAAGGCGATTACTTACTTTAACATAAACAAAATCATGAATCATTTAGATCTAGCTTATTATCATTACCAATCAGTTCAACGATGATGCAGCGTCGATAAGGACAATAAAATAAAGCTATTTGATTCATAAATCCGATCATGTTAAAACAGACTTTCACAAACATGCTATGGAGTGAAAGCACGAGCTATCGGCTGTCCAGCCGATGCGGAAGAAACAGAATAAAACGTTGAAGTGCAGGCAATCGACTATTTAGCCGATGCGATATGGTTTATGCATATCATGCCTTCAATCAACTATTTAATACAAATAAATCTACTAAACTAGCCCGATACAATCTATTACCACTACCAATCAGGTCAAAGATGATGCAGCGTTGGTAAGGATAGCAAATTAAAGCTAAACAAGCCACTAGATTTACTCGTAGTTCAACATAATCATGAAAACACGTTATACGTGTATAGGCACAGGCAATCGGCTAAATAGTCAATGCACACGTGATGAGTGAATAAAGTCATATTCTTGCAATAAATAAACCCATCGATTGAATAATATTTAATCTACGATTGCTATCTATCAGGACGATACGATGCGGCGTAGATAGTGACTAGTAAAACATACTTTATTAACCAATGAAATTTATCTATAGCAAGGAAGGACTTTGAACACTAAGCACGCTTGATCAAGATTAAGACAAATTAGTCGATAGAGCAAGATCTAACGTCAAAGATAGAATTTAACCGCGAAATAAAGATAGACGATAGATTAATATGATAAATTGGTGATATTGATAAATTTAGTAAATACTAAACTTAACAAGATCGACAACTTTGATTAATACCAAATCTAGCAATGAGATCGAAACGATGCAGCCTTGCTAAACAAGATAAAAATAGATAACTAACTTATACCAATGCATGTAACGAGGTCGAAACGATGCAGCCTTACAAGTAAAGATATAAGTCGTGACGGTACTCACAAGTAAACCAGAGATCGAAGACCGAACTAGCCAAGATCTACCTTACTTCTACTTCTAAGGGGTGGCGTAAAAGCCAAAAAGTAATTGACCAGATTTTGTGATTGATTGATTGGTGTCCATTACAATTGCTGGGCTACGATATACTATTTATATCCAAATGAGTCCTAATCGAATAAGACTTTTACAAACTTGAAATAAAAGAAAACTTCCTAAATTAAGATAACTTGGACACGTCTCTTGCCTTAATTATCGCCACCTTTCCTGTCGGCAGAATCCAAGTCTGGTTTGACGACGACATCATGGCCGTTTAGCCGATTTTGACAGCGATCCAGGCTAGCCGATTCCGTAGACATCTCGGGCTCCCGTGCTTCAATTCCAAAATCTGGCGTAAACAAGTATAGGGCAACTTCTAAACTTTGCCACCTGGACTTGGCCTCCTTTTGTACACACTACGGGTGCTCGACAGCTCGAGAGATGGTGCTAGGTAATTACCATGTAGTAGCAAGATAGCATCTTTCTTCTGATGATTATAGACTCCCGTAGATGGATGCTGACGAATTAGAAATGCCACGAGATCTAAAGTGATTTGGAAGAAAATTTTGTGTCCGAACAGTCAGCGTGCCGCGTCCCGGTGAGAAGGTTCCAATGTTACCAATTATGAGCTCACCAATTATACCATGCCGTGGGTGGCCGGCCGGGCCATCAGCCAGCCTATCCGATATTTTTATCTGTCCAGCTTCGACGCACTTACTCACAGTCACACCGTTGACAGTCAGTCCCCTCTTCTCGCACGCCAAAGTCCAAACAGAGCAACCAGCCTCCGAACACGACGAGGACGACGACGTTGGCCGGAGCTACTGTTTCCGCTGCCGCCCAAGGTAACTAGGCAAATTAGCCGTCGATCTGTGCCGCGCCTCGTAGTGACTGATAAGTGATAACTACTTGTCCCCTTTTCGTTGTCAGGTGTTGCGAAAGGAACAAGAATGGAGCCAGGAACTCCCTCGGAGCCCGAGCCGACGCCGTCCGACGGCAGCAGGGACTGGTCGGAGCTGCCCCTGGACGCCCTGGTGCTGGTGTTCGCGAGGCTTGGCCCCGTGGAGATCCTCATGGGGTCCGGCCTCGTGTGCCACTCATGGCTCCAGGCGGCCAAGGAGCCTTCGCTGTGGGCATCCCTGGACATGTCCAACCACAGGGCCATCGAAGAGATGCCCGCCGGCGTCCTGCGCGAAATGGCCAGGGTCGCCGTGGACCGCTCCAAGGGCCGGCTGGAGGCCTTCTCGGGGAAGTACTTCGTCACCGACGAGCTTCTCAAGCACATCTCGGCCAGGTCGTCGTCAGCATCTCTCAGGGGCCTGAGCCTCGTATCCTGCAACGAGGTCACCAACAAGGGCTTCACCGAGCTGGTGACTCACGCGCCGCGGCTCGAGGACCTGTCGCTGGAGCTGTGCCCGAACGTGGGCGGCCGCCACGTGTTCGAGTCCGCCGGCAGGGCGTGCCCGCGGCTGAGGCGCTTCAGCCTGCGCAGGGAGTGCTTCCGGTTCTCCCTCAACTACTCCCGGCGCACCGCGGAGGCGCTCGGGATCGCGGCGGCGATGCCCGGGCTGCGCAGCCTCACCCTCGTCAGCTGCAACATCAACAACGACGAGCTGGCGGCCGTCGTCGAGGGGTGCCCGCGCCTGGAGACGCTCTGCCTGAGGGATTGCTACAAGGTCATCGCTGATGGCTCACTCCGGGCCAAGTGTGCCGGCATCAGGACGCTGACGCTTCCCGATCGTGTTTGACTTGACGAGTCCGGCTCAAGACAGCAGTAATTTCCACAACCACGTGGCCTTGGCCCCGGGCTGTATGTTATCAGGAAATTCCACAGGTTACCCTGCGGTTCGGTTGTCTATATTTTTTTTTTTTGACAAAGCATACGCGAGCTCATCATTTAGTATAAACTCATGAATAAAACTAGGGGCTCATCGTCCCAAATACAATATGTCTTGGTTTGCATAGCTCACCTTGCCAACTCGTGCGCTACACGATTAGCATCTCTGCTGCAGTGCTCAATAGAAATTACCGGAACCCACTCCATATAATAATGCATTCGTCATAGATGGCAGCCGCCGAGTTAACCGAGAATCCTCCCTCCTTCGTAGTTTCTACCACCTCCATACAGTATGCCCAAATGACAAGTCTATTACCTCCAACTCCAATGTGTTGTGCCAGCAAAAGACCTTCCTTCAGTGCATATGCTTCAGCCATAGGTGTAAGGTTGAAAATGGACGGAAAAAATCCCGCTTCGACCCGTTCCGTTTTCTACTTTCTTCCGTCTGTTTTCGTATTTGTGGGATCCCGTTTCCATATTTACGGAAATGGGAAAGGGGTTTTTCTGTCCGTTTCCGTGAGATCCCGTTTTTATCCAGAATTGACCCGTATTTATTCTATTTTTCATCCCGTTTTCAATCTATGTGAGATATGTCTAGAAATTGATATGTTCATAAACCTACTAATCACAAATTATGCATGTTAACATATTAACACATGGTATATTAGTGAATATTGGACCGATAATTTTGTACGTGTATATTATTTTGTGACTTTGTTCATGTATACTCAAGAATATTTGATCATGTTATTCTAACTTATTTTTCCGGTTCTCCGTCCGTATTTGTCTGTTTCCGTATTTTCGTATATCCCCATCCGTTTTTAATTCCGTTTTTTTTTCCGAACCCGATCTCGTTTCCGCTAAAAATATAGAAACGGAAATGGGAGTGGAGTTTTTCCGCCCGTTTCTGTCCGTTTTCATCCCTACATAGGTGCATCAATTACACCAGGAACAAAGCTATGCACGGCTGCAATCACCCCCCCTGAGTGATCTCGAATTACGACTCCTGTGCTTCCACACCCCGCATCATCATCAAACGATGCATCCACATTAACCATGATCATTCCTTATGGAGGTTTTTGCCACCCCTTACGCACCTTTGCTTCTTTTCTCATAGACATTTTATAGTTTCTAGTTAGGGCAGCAATGGATAGAGCTGACCTGGATGGTCTCTGAACATTTTCTCCATGAACATACTGTCTGCGCTCCCACCAGATGTACCAGCCCCCAGTCAGAATGAGTTCGGCCAGGCCAACATCCATAGCTCGAACTTGGTCGCCCCCTTCGGATTACCACCTCCAAGACTATCGCACCAGACCGGTCCACCGCTAGTAGCCGAACGAACGACTCCCAGATGCCCAGCGACCTCCACACTTCCTTTGCTCTATCGCACTCAAAGATGATGTGCTTAATGTCCTCTGCTCCATTCAAACATACAGGACAGCCTCCAGAGTTTCCAATATGGCGGTTTGCAAGAATTGCCCGGCCTAGAATTCATCCGTGGAGGGCTCGCCATCCGAAAATTTTAATCTTTCCGGAACCTGCAACTTCCACAATTTCTTCCACAAGTGACTTTTTCCTGCACCGCTAGCTTGCATAACATGATGTCTTCGCCCATATATGTCTTCCCATTGGCAGTGATATGCTAAGCGGACTGTAAATAATCCGTTTCTATTATAATGCCAGGCCACATAATCTTCCCTTCCATGAGTGATAGGAATTTGAAGTATCCTAACTGCATCAACTGCCCAAAAAATTGACTTCACCAAATATACAACCCACGTTGCATTGACTGGATTTATGAGCTCATCAACAGTTCTAATAATATTATTACCTCTTGGCGTTAAAATCTTCAAATTATGACTCCCAGGAATCCAATGATGATCCCAAATATTTATTTGTGTACCATTACCCACTCTCCAGATATAACCTTTCTTAAAGCATCGAAGTCCCGCCATCACACTCTGCCATGCATAGGAGCTACCACTCTTCACCTGTGCATTGAGCAGCCTGCCATCAGGATAATATCTTGCTCTAAGTACTCTTGCACATAAAGAGTCTGGGGCACTAAGCAATCTCCACACCTGCTTTGCCAACATTGCTAGATTAAAAGAGTGAAGATCCCGGAAGCCCATACCTCCTCTACATTTTGGCATGCATAATTTCCACCACTCCTGCCAATGAATCCTTCTATGTTCGCTGTCATCACCCCACCAATATTGAGAGATGGACGTCGCTATTTCTTTGCAAATTTTTTTCGGAATTTTGAAGGCCATCATCGCATATACCGGTACAGCTTGAGCAGTGGACTTTATCAATATCTCCTTTCCTCCCATGCTTAGCAATTTCTCCTTCCACCCATTAATTCTAGATATGACTCTGTCAATCAAATGCCGAAAGCAATCACTCCTGTCCGCCCCCACTAATGCTGGTAATCCCAGGTATTTATCATTCAGTGTTTCTGTCATGATATTAAGAGCTTCACACACCTCCAGCTTAGCATCAACATCCATATTACTTGAGAAAAATATGCTAGAATTTGCTTCACTAATCTTCTGCCCCGAGCTAGCAGAATAGCGTGTCAATATGTCTGCTAGGCAGTCCGCATTCTTCTTGTCTGCCTGCATGAGAATGAGTGAATCATCTGCAAACAAGAGATGTGACACCGTAGGAGCATCCCTGCACACCTTCACTCCCTCCAAATCTCCTCTCTCCTCGGCACCCCTTATCATACAAGATAGGCCCTCAGCAACAAATAGAAAGAGATATGGAGACAAAGAATCTCCCTGTCTCAGTCCCCATGTAGGTGTAAATATATCAGTCTCCGTAGAATTGAATCTAACATTATAGCGGACTGAGGTTACACGGGCCATAATTAGTTTAATCCATCTTTCATCAAATCCCAATTTTGCCATGATTTTCTCGAGGAACACCCACTCCACCCTATCATTTATTTTTATTCATGTCTAGCTTCACCGCACAAAGGCCCTTCTTCCACTTCCTCTTTTTTAAAGTATGGATACATTCATAAGCAAGCAAAATGTTATCCATTATTAATCTACCCAGGACAAAAGCACTTTGGTGGTCACTGATTATCTCCAGAAGAATACCTTTCATTCTATTTGACAACATCTTCGAAATCGCCTTATAAACCACATTGCATAAAGAAATAGGGCGAAATTGAGCTACCTTGTCAGGGTTTTCGACCTTTGGAATCATGACAATAATAGTATCATTCCACCCGCTTGGTATAGTAGCACTGTTCACCACCCCCAACACCTCCTGTACCAAATCATCTCCCAACATGTTCCAAAAACGCTTAAAGAAAATAGCATGAAGACCATCGGGTCCTGAGGCTTTAAGATCCCCGATGCTAAATAAAGCTTTCTGGACTTCTTCTCTTGAAAAAGGGGCATTGAGAAGCAAATTCATTGCTGGTGTACTTTATATAGTACTAACAAATATGTCCGTGCGTTGCAACGGGAGAAAAAAAAAGGTATCATAGAAATGTTACATATTTATGTTTTATTCTTTCCATAAAATATAAAGTTTATGATTTGTTTTGATGAGCACGAAATATATAATATCAATTAGTATTGGCAATAATATGATAATATCCTATTAAATCTATATCCAAAAATAATACTTTGATAGAAACATTTCACACATTGTAAGGCGCACCGTAATTCTAGATTTGATAATATCTATATGTTGGTAGAGTTCAATATTGAGTTACAGCCAGCTTGTTCAAAATTTCTCATTATTTGATTAAATGGATAAATGGTTGATCTGGGTTCTAACAAAAATAAGTTTTGTTCATATTCTAAACTATATCAACAACTTAGCGGTAGGAATATTTACTTATTAATGAAAGATAAGTATATTTATTGTTTGTTTTATATAGTAGGACAAATAAAATGGAAAAAAGGCATGGGCAAAAAATTGGCCACATATCTTTTTTCATGCATGCCCATACCATCCCAATGCATATGTGAGCATGTGACGACAATAACGGGCCATGGGGTACATGTTCGTCAAGGAAAATAGGCATGGAGAAATCAGAACTCGTTCCTATTTGTAGGCCACGTCGACCCACGAGTCCCACGACAGCGAGTCCATCTGTGATATAGTAAACAAAAGGAGCAGAGGCGAGAGTCATACTCTAAAAGATGAAAAAAGATACCGAAGAAAAACGAAACGAGAGTTGGAAAAAGCCATGGAAACAATAGAGTCGGACAAAAAACTTTCCATGATTTATTCAGATTTAATATTCAGAGGCGAACTGATTTGGACAAAAAAAAGTCTTCTTGATTTCTATTTGATCCTTTTCTATTTGTTTATTAGTATTCGTATTCAACTTACTCATGATCGGGGAGATCTATTGGGATTAGGTGATTCCAAACTATCTAGGTGACCTAGGATATCTTTGGGGAGTACTTTTTTTTGTTAGTCTTTTTTCTTGACCGGTGGCTTATTTTTATTTAGACAAATACGTCACTTCTGGCTGGTGTGGGATTTGGGGTTCCGGGATTTTTTTTCTTGTGCACGCTCTATCTGTTTTTCTATTTTCTTATTAACGCAGAGGAGTTTTTTTTTCTTTTTTTTTCTTTCGTTGCTTTACATATTTGATTGGGTTTCGTTTTTTAATTTTCACGGTCTTCTTTTTCTGTATCCCATTGGTTCCGTCACTTCCGATTGGTTTTTAATCCGTCACTTTTTTTCCTTTTCCAATTTTGCAATATAAATATTAAAAAAACATAGGAATCTAGACTTCCAGTTTGACCCAATACGTTTTGGAATCGAACTCCGTATCACGCTAGACAAGAACTATTCTAACTCGTTTGAGCACTGGCTATATATATAAGTCTGGACAGAAGAAATTCTCCATTGTTCAGTAGTTAGAAGGAGACGGACTAAAAAATGGATGAACCAAAAAAATAGGCTAAAATTATACCTCTTTATTATTTGGTATAGACTAGGTAGCGTGCCCGTGCGTTGCTACGGGTCAACTAAATCTTTTATACTAAAAACACACGG
Organism: Miscanthus floridulus; assembly: GCF_019320115.1. Classification (NCBI taxonomy): domain Eukaryota; kingdom Viridiplantae; phylum Streptophyta; class Magnoliopsida; order Poales; family Poaceae; genus Miscanthus; species Miscanthus floridulus. The sequence goes on along the minus strand of NC_089587.1, from coordinate 51,565,072 downwards.
ATCGCACGATAAGATAACAATACTGTTAAATTAAATACCGACGTTAAAGTGACATTTAATTCAAAAAGCAAAGTTCGTGAAATTAACACAGTCACAGAGAGCGCGACGTCGCAGGCTCACAAACTCTACTGTATAGACTTTTTCGT